>NW_027501937.1:0-82400 GCF_021521415.1 Bidens hawaiensis | reverse complement strand
ATTGACACACTTAAGGTTGCCACTGATCTTTAATATCACTAGGAAAATACAAGAGAAGTTTCAATGATGTACGTGATGCGGGAATCTTTCATATATATGTTAGACTTGATTTGATTTCATTCACGTCCAGATGTCATAATAAATTTAGGGACATATTTAGAAGAAAATATATAAGTATATATGAATGAATTTCTTTAAGATCGCGGACCATGGAAGACATATTAGATACAAGTAAATAGCCTTTTAAATTATAAAATAATTATGTCTGAATATTCCGTTTGAATAAGTTTTCATGAATTTAAGTGAAATATAACTTTTGGTGGACCCGTACTTATTTCTTAAGCCAAGTAATGTTTATGGCATTTAACATATGATTAAATTCACTAAGAATGGGATTAGATGAAAAGATCACCCTCATCAACCATGTCATGATTTCTCATGAAATTTGGTTTTAATGGATGAATTTTATAAGTCTCATTTGTCTTTTGTTAAATTCTTATTACATGATAAAAAAAAGTTGTGAAATCATGTAATATCATCTAGTTCTATTTTATAAATGTTTCATTCAAATATTGATAATAAATAATATGAGAGTTTAAGGTGAGAGTGACTTTATGTTGGCTATGCAAACCTCACAACTGTCATTATGTAGCTTAAGTAATGATACTAAATTCTGATTAATCTCTAGAATATTTAAGGTATCATAAAGCGTAATTAGAAGACAATATATCATGGCTCTAATAACATTAACATTAAAATTTGTCACTAACACTCATGTTAGTTATTTGTTGATTTCGGGTAAACATATAGAAGTAGACTCAACCAATCATTTGTTAATGGGAATAATAGGGTTAACATACTTAAATATCATTAATATTATACAACTATCAATTATAGCCGAATATTATTTTAAATTATGGATAGCTTTGCTGCTTATGCCTGATTTAATGACATTTTTGCAATGAGACTTCTCCTTAGAGAACTTAAAGCTTGAAGTAATACTTGCTATGAACCTTAGAATTATCCTCATTTATTTTAAGGTAACAAATTGTACTAGTAGAAAAGTTTAGTATGTATTGCATTAGAAAAGTGTACTTATTTCCATGTGTAAGCCTTTAATTTTATGGTCATTGTATTGTACATTATGATATATTCAGGGATACCATTTAACCTTATAGTTTAGAATATAGAAAAAATGCATGCATCTTATGGGTTATTTTGATTAGTCTTAGGAAAATCTAAATCTAGATTAACTCTAGTGATAGCATTTATTTAAATAAGTTCTTGATTATCATTACCATAAGAGACATTATGATGGACTCATCCCATTTGTTATGCTCAACTTTTCAATAGAATGATTGTTATTAGAAAGAATAGTAGGATAGTCATATCATGTCTTAAGGGATAATTAAAACTAATAAGAGCTAAATATTATTGAAACTCTTTATGATGTAAAACTTATATTATGTTTTAATATTAGAGTGGATGATTTGGATGCGACAGTTATTTATAGAAGAAAATTATAGTGAGTAATGCTATGGGATATTAAAGTAATACAGATTAAATTTATGATCATTAGATTAATGAAGGATCATTAATGTGAAGATCATTACATTTTATTGAAGATGTGATATGTATATTATTAACATCAAACTAATAGACTCTTAAAAATTCTACTTAAACAAAAAATAAATCACCTTTGGGCAGAATTAAAATTTATTTAAGTATGCGTGCAAAACAATTGTAACACATCACCTATGGGCAGAAGTGAAACAATTATTTAATTATGCATTGACTAGTTTTGCTAGATAAAAATGGAACACATCACATTTGGGCAGAAGTGAGACATTTGTATCATGTTATGCAAACACTAACAAAATCTTTCACTTAAACTTGAATGATGGTAAATGTAACATATCACCTTTGGGCAGAAGTGATACATCAAAATTCACTCAAATTAAGTTTTTTATGTGTTGTAAAAAGTTATAAGATTTAATTGTCTACAAAACATTTAATTAGGTTTAGTTTATGGAAGATTAGAGTTCTTAGGAAATTAGTTGTAACGATTCCGACGAAACCAGGCATACCCTAACCGGTAGACAATAGTTACGTCATATTTAATGTCGGGTACATGATTTACCATAGTAAATATACGAGAATACATGGTTCACTGTATTGATTGTACGTGAATATATAATTCATCGTATTGAATATGCGATTAATCGATCGATAGTTATTGAAACCCGAGCGAATCGAGGGTTCAATTATAGACGAGATATATGATATTTAGTGATGTTTACGAAGTATTAAAGCTTCGGGATAAGTGAATTAAGCACAGAAAAAGAATTTTCGATTTAATGGTACGTCGGTACGTTTAAACGAAACCTTTAATACCAAACCGAGCAAGAGACGATCGATCAAGCCGAAAAAGATGCGCAATTATTAATAATATGATGTTTCAAGCTAATAAATGTTATGGTTTAAGTTTTTAAAGTTTTTAAATCGGTTTTATATAAATTTCATTTTTAAGCCGAAAAACGACCGTTTTACCCTCGTTTTAAGCCGAATTAAACATTTAATCGAAAAACGAACTGAACCAGATTATCCAAAACATTATCCGGATTACAGAAATCCAATTGTGTGGCTAGGATTGGAAAGGTGGGCCCCACCCCACCCCCCTAAGAGTTCCGATCGGATGGGGATACATCCCCTAGCCCTTCATTTTCTTTTTCTCATCAAACACTCCAACATTCTTCATCTCCTCTCAACTTCATGATCCAAAACCGAGATTTTGTAGCAAGAAAACAAGGTAAAGAATCGAGTTAATCACGTTTCCATCTTCGTTTCTTGAGTTTATTTGCAAGAAAATGAGGTTTCAAAGATGAAAACCGATTCTTGCATGATCAAGTGATGTATACGGGTTATACAAGGGATCTTGGTCCAAGAAAGGAGTTAAACGAACCAAGAACGAATTTTTACGGTTTAAACTTTAGTTTTGAAGCAATAACCGAAACTATAGTGTAAGAGGCTTGATCGTGAGTGTAACTTGCTTGGTATTGTGGTATGTTGGTTGTAGGTTCTGTATTTAGTGGTAGATAAGGCGGAAAGACGAGTTTGTAGCTTGTAGTGGCGGAAAACAAAAGGTATATTCGGTTTATGTTCGGTTTTGGAGTTTTTGATGGTTTAGAGTTAGGTCATGAAATCTTACAGAGGTGTTAAATACATGAAAATATGAGTTCTGTGAAGTTTTGGTAATTTTTGGACAAAGGATGAATATTTGGTGAATTTAATGCTCGGTTTTGACTAAAAATGGTGAAAAATAGTTAAATATCATGAAAAATTCTGGAAAATTTATTAGATAAGCTTTTTATAACATGTATAAGTCACACACAAAATTTTAGGTCAGTTGGAGAAGTCTAAGTAGGCTTTTCGGTTAAACCAGTTCTAGGGTTTTCTAGCTCGGTTTTAGTGAAAATGGCATGTAAAAAGAGATTTTGGTTCTGGAAAAATTACAGGGGACTATGTGGATGGTAGGGGACATCCAGGAAAAATTTGGGATTTTTCTAAGTTCGTTTGGTATTTACGACATATTTAGTGTTTAAATGGTGTTTAAAAATAGATAAACAAAAAAAAATTTTAAATATAAAAATTAATTCTGGAAATATTTTTATAAAATTCCCCACTGTCAAAAAGTTATTTGTGCAAAATTTCAAGATCCGGGATTAAACGGATAATTATTTGTGCTAAAAAGAAAATAAAAACAAACTTTAAAAGCTTAAAACGCATTAACCGGTAAAGTTCGCATAAACGAGCTGACCGGTGTATAAAAACCCTAAAAATGAACTATTTTCATATAACTGAGTTAAACAAGTAAAAATAAATCATCCGAAAATAATTCGGATGATTGGGCAATTTTAAACGATTTAACAGTTTCCGGTGCACTGAAGACGGAAACGGGTCCCGCGGCCAATCGGGGCTTCTAAACCGAGCTCTAAATTCACAACTTTTAATTAAATTATCAGTCAACAACTATTTTCGGGTCGTGTGTGACCAAACTCATTTTTGAAGCGTAAAAAAACGGATAACCGTGCTAGGCACGCAAAACGGGAAAAACGACTAATAGTGATTTTTGACTAGTGAACTCTAAACGATATCACAATCTGAGTCTGGAGAAGAGTTCTGGGTTAACAGTGTCCCCAGATGTACCGGTTAACACAGTTAAAGCTATATTAATAAGTAATTGTATAGTAACGATCATAGGGATCATATTACAGATTGGACGTGTTAACTGATAATGACTGTTGTTACCTTCTTGCATGTGCTAAGGTGAGTTTCACGAGCCCCTTTTTCTGAATTGTTTTTAAATATTTTCCCGGGGCGGAAGCATGTTACTACTGAAATGTTTAAGTACATACTGAACGCATGGATTTGCGTGGATTTATATATATTTTATTGTACGGGAATCGTACGGAAATGTACTAAGATGGTAATTGTCTGAGTTGCTAACATTCTAAGGCCCCGGAACACGAGTGATTAACTGAAAGCCGGTAGAGTGTGGATAGTACTATTGGTCTGACAAACCCAACTGGTCCGGCATGGATTTGCTGATGTTTCCCAGCCAGTTGCACATGTCTATTTTGGGTGTTATATATACTTTGCTATGTAATGTTAGGCATAGCGGTTTGGGGAAGGTTCTTGGGCGGAGTATGCCACGGGGTTGTGTGTGATAGTCAGAGGTTTCACTTGTGGGCTCAGCATAATTACATCGATAATATTATATTATGATATGAATTTATCATCGTTTATTCAAATTGTGAAACTCACCAACTATTCGTAGTCGACCCGTTTTCTCACATCCTTTTCAGGTACAACTAAGATGAAGTGATTGCTTACGTGCTAAGTGCTTGATGTGTGTAAGATTTGCGTGCGGGATGTTAGGATACATTATAATAAATAGAAATATGTATCGTATTGTATGATGTGTGTATCACCTAGACGGTAATGAAATACGAGATAATGTAATTTTGAAGTATATTAATGTATTCAGTTTTCTTTATAAACAATGTGGTTGATATCAGAGGTGTCTGTGCATCCCGTTTACGTTTCCGCTGCGGTTACGGGGTGTTACAGAACTTGGTATCAGAGCCATTGGTTATAAAAAATTAGGATGTCTTTAAAAGATACCTAAAATATAACCAGTAGCTCAAGTATTATAGGATCTGAATATCAACTAATAATTTATAGTGACGAGATCTGGATGAACTTGGATGGACAAGTGAGTTATTATGGTCCGGAACATAATAACAGACTTGTCCGCACGGGGGAATTCAGGGGAAGTCACGGGGAACATTAATAGGTAAAAATGGCAACATATGTGTAAAGTATATAATATTATTTATGTGTGCTAATGTGTATATATATATATGTACGTATCTTGTGGGTACATGTATTGAGAAATAGGACCCGGATAAGGAACCGGGGGATGGATAAATAAAAGTACCGAGGATGCTGAAATTTCTAGAGCATCGGTTGATGATAAGTCTGACTTATCGGGCCATAGTTATGATAATACCAAAGTAGCTCTTCCGTTTGACATTAACCAGAAATACCTAGTAACCGTCACTCCCAACCAAAATTGATAAATCCCTTACTCTACCAACACCGGTACCGTATATCTTGATAACCCCCTATGTTCACCCGAACCGCCGACCCTCACGTACGGACGGATCTGTACTTGAACCCATTCCTATTCCATTAAGGTAAAAAAATAAATAAATAAATAAGTAAATAAATAAAATAAAATAAAATAAAATAATAATAATAATAAATTTGATGATAAATGAGCAGATAAAAATAACATATAGAAATATATATGTGTTTTTCTCACTTTCAAACATATGAGACATGCCACCTCCAGATCGAGAATTACCGATTTTAATGAACCTAGAACGCCTGAGAACATTGACTGAGCAAGTGATAGAGTTCCCATAATAGTAATTGATAATATTTGAAGGCAACCCATGTTGCGCGATTACCTTGAACCTTGCAACTCCCTATGTTAACCTTACATCCGTTAGATGCCTATACCCATGTATACTCTAATAGAATGATTACCCATACGCAAAGAGGTGTTGGAATCATTATTGCATAGTTGGTTGTTCGCTCGTAGGTGGTATACCGTGTATGCCGGATATACAAATAGACACGGATATTATAACTCCGAGGTACGTAATCGTTTGGTGCTCACGGTGAGCATGTATCGGTTATGCTGATATGCAGAAGGATATTGAAATCAAGCATATTAAACAATAATCTTTGTTGAGAAAGATCTATATGTCAGTTGGTGACAAGGGTTATGGAACATATTTAAACGTTAACCGACGTCAGGCTAAGTCTATATATTATTATATTTGTGGGACATATATACTAGATACTGGTATGTGTAATATGTATGATAATATTTGGTGTGTATGTATACCTGGTGTTATGATTGAGCTGGTAACGAATTATACGGTGAGATTAATATTGATTACTGCGTACGGGATGAGTACGGCAGAATGACATAATAAGAGTAACTCCAATGATGGAGATTGATATGATTCAGTTGATTGCTCAAAGATAGCAGATGATGATACCGAATGTCGAATCACAGATCACTGCTAGTGTTGATGCAAATGTGATCGCAAAATTATAGATCGAGCAATCACATGAATATGAATATTTCAATTCTTAGTGGTATTACTAAGAGTGATAATGTCCCACCGAATACTATTATGACTACAAGTATTAGATATAAACTAAACATGAATAGTAGTCGTAATGAATTAGATCCGGTATGAAGGATATGTTTGTTGATTGTGTTAAGGAAATTATTAATAGTTGCTGATGGTAAAGGGAGGAATAGATTAGCGAGTGGATAGAGAAGATCGAAACGGTTAAGGATATTGGTAAGAGTCTAGAACATTGTGTAGTGAAATATGCTACAGATATGTTGGTAGATTATGTTGTATCGTGATGGAACACGATGGTATAAAATTATAGTTAGAAAATCTTTACTCAGATGATATGGTCAGAATTTAAAATTCTTGTGCTAGAGCACTTTATTCGAGTAATTAAGTTCAGAGATTGGAAACTGAACTATGGAAGATAGAAATGTTGTGTGCTGATCACTTAGAACACGCTAATCGTTTGAAGGAATTGTCATGTCTGGTAACATGGCTAATTACTCCTGAAACTAAGCGAAGTGAGCGCTATATTGGGGACTAACTCCATCGATAAGGAGTATAGTCAATCCTGTAAAATATACAACCTTTGGAAGGGTTGTGTCATAAGCCAGCATTGATATATTTGACTCTATGGGAAGAGGACTGTAAGGACGTTAGATGAGACGTCGAGTGTTAAAGAAGAGAAATGATAAAGGTATAGTGCAAGATAGGTTTTCGAATAAGTAGGTATGTCCTACAACCTAGAATTATACTAAGACTAGTTCTGGTGTGAAAACATGAACCGCATGAAGGGTCCTTCCCTAAATGTGGAAAATATGGTTATCGGCAGGAAGGAGAATGTCGAGGGATAGTAGGCCACAGGTGTGGTACAGATGGATGTAATGCCCCAATTGTAGAACCAATTGAAGCCATGTGAACCGGCAACCCCAACCCATTCGTGTACAACCACTCCGAACCCAACAGTTTCAATAACAATCCATCCAAAGAAACCAAATTATGCCAAACAGTTGTACTTGCTATGAATGTGGCAGCACAGAACGTTTCAAGAGAAATTGCCCGAAGTTAAACCAAGGTGTCGTGGGAAGACGAACCTCATGACAAGCATCAACCTCTGATCAAGCAAGGAGCCATGCCTTTGTGAGTAATTCGAATAAAGCACGTCATGATCCAAAGGTGGTATTAAATATGCTGTAGTTTTAAATCAATAGGCTTCAGTGATATTTTTACGGTCGCCGATAGAAGTTAGTTCCTGTTAACCTCCTACCATTTGGAAAGATACCGATTAGTGAAACTATAGAACCCTATACTGTAGAATCGCTAACGGTAAATCCCTAATGGTTAACTAAATTGTTCGGAATTGTCCTATTATTCTGAACGATTAACCTTTCCTTATTGACCTACGACCAGTAAAGTTAAGAAGTTTTGACGTAATAGTTAACATGGGTTGGCTAACTCAACATGAAGCTGAAATCAAATATGAAAAGAAGATGATTAGAAGCTCTCTTTCGGATGATGAAGCGATTAGATACAGAGAAAAGTATTTAAAAGAAAACATATAGAAGATGTTTCGGTGATATGTAAATACCCAGAAGTTTTCCCAGAAGAACTTCCTGGATTACCGCCAACCCGACAGGTCGAATTCAGAATCGATTTAATACCTCAAGCTGGCCCTGTTGCTAAAACACCCTACCGACTTGCACCGTCCGAGATGCAAGAATTATCCAATCAGTTGCAAGAATTGTTGGATAAAGACTTCATACGACCTAGTTAGTCACCATGGGGTGCACCAGTGTTATTTGGGAAATGAAGGACGGAAGTGTTAGGATATGTATTGATTAGGGAGAATTTAATAAAGTGATGATCAAGAATAGGTATTCACTTCTTCGAAGTAAATGATCTGTTTAACCAACTGCAAGGGGCGATGTATTCTTAGAAAATTGATCTTAGGTATAGTTATCACCAAATGAAAAATCCAAGAGGAGGACGCTGCAACAACAGCGTTGCGGACTCGTTACGGCCATTATGAATTCTTAATTATGCCTTTCGGGCTAACCAATGCGCAGGCAGTGTTCATGGAACTCATGAATCGAGTCTGTAAACCCTACCTCGAAAAATTCGTCATCGTGTTTATTGACGATATTCTGA
The DNA here is from genome assembly GCF_021521415.1 of Bidens hawaiensis. Taxonomy (NCBI): domain Eukaryota; kingdom Viridiplantae; phylum Streptophyta; class Magnoliopsida; order Asterales; family Asteraceae; genus Bidens; species Bidens hawaiensis. Next base: position 73,530 of record NW_027501937.1, on the reverse strand, counting down.
TTTACTCGAAAAGTAAAGAAGAGCACGAGCAACACTTAAGAATAATTCTAGAGCTTCTGAATCAGGAGAAGTTGTATGCAAAATTCTCCAAGTGTAACTTCTGGTTACAAGAAGTGCAATTCCTCGGTCACGTTGTAAACCACCAAGGAATACACGTTGATCCGAGTAAGGTCGAAGCAATTAAGAATTGGCAAGCGCCTAAATCGCCAAAGGAAATCCGCCAATTCTTAGGCTTAGCTGGATATTATCGTCGATTTATAAGGAACTTTTCAAGCATCGCCCGACCTTTAACTCTCCTGACTCAAAAGGATCGAAAGTATGAATGGGGAGAAAAGCAGGAAACGGCGTTTCAAACGTCAAAGCAAAAATTGTGCCAAGCGCCGATTTTAAGTCTCCCCGATGGAGACGATGGTGCGTATTGTGACGCATCGCGTAGAGGGTTAGGATGCGTGTTGATGCAGAATAATAAGGTTATAGCCTATGCTTCCCGACAGTTAAAAGTACACGAGAAAAGTTATACTACTCATGACTTAGAACTGGGAGCGGTTATCTTCGCACCATCTTCACCGATCGTGAAAGTTTGCAGCACATATGCGATCAGAAAGAACTGAATATGAGGCAACGAAGATGGGTCGAGTTTTTAAGCGATTATGACTGTGACATCCGTTATCACCCCGGCCAAGCTAACGTCGTAGCCGATGCCTTGAGTAGAAAAGATCGGGTTAAGCCATTACGAGTGCGAGCGCTGGGAGTGATAGTCCAGTCGAACCTTTCGGACCTGATTCGAGTCGCTCAACGTGAGGCGTTGAAAGAGGAACAATTGGAAAAGGAGGGACTTTACGGCAATGAGAAGAATTTCGAACAGCGCGTGGACGAAATTCTCTATTTCAAAAATCGGGTTTGGATTCCGACCCTCCATGACCTTCGTGAATTGATCTTAAACGAAGCGCATAGATCGAAATATTCCATACATCCGGGATCGGATTAGACTATTGATGATACGAATATCTGAAAAGATTTTATTAATGTCCGAGGTTGGAGAAAGATATGGTTACATATGTTGGTGAGTATTTAAGTTATGCAAGAGATAAGGCTGCACACCGAAAACCCTAGGGAACGCCACAACGACAGAAAATTCGCCAATGATAGTGGGAATAAAATTACAATGGATTTCGGGCGCAAATTCCCAAAATACATCCAAGGCATGAGGTAAATTGGGTAATCGCGGATCGATTAACCAATCCTTGCATTTCATCCCAATCCATGATGATTACCACAATGAATCCTCGCCCAAATTCCTGTTGGTGAAATGGTATCTCGTCGTGGAGTACCATTTTCAATGATCTCAGATCGAAATAGTCATCCTACTTCCATTATTGGAAGGAGGGGAAGGAAGCATCGAGAGCTTGAAGCTTTCTATGGGTGAAGTAATTAACACCAATTTGTTAAATTAAAAATGGGCGTCAATCAAGCCATAAGATTTGAATTGATTCGAGAAACAACCAATCGGATTTGTAATATTTAAGATAAGTTGAGAGCAGCGCGAGATTGGCAAAGGATTTATGCCAACATTCATAGGAAACCATTGTCACTGGAAGGAGGTGACAAGGCATTTTTAAGGCATCACCTTAGAGAGGTGATATAAGATTTGGCAAAACCGAAAATAGCTCCTTAGTATATTGGACCTCATGAGACGATCTCCATGATTGGTCATTTAGTTTATCGATTGAAGTACTCCAGGGGCTAAGTACTATACATGATGTTTTGCCATGTATACGGATTGAAAAGTACCTAAGCGATGAGGCAACGAAAGTACTAGTAATGGAGGTACTCATAGAAGACGTGCTTGATATGATAAATAATTCCGTAGAGATAGTAGACGGGAAAACTAAACAGTTTGGACATACCAAGCTTTATTAATTAAGATTAAGTGGAATTCACAGCGAGGACCAGATTATACCTGGTAACGCGAGGGTGAATTCTGAAGGAAAAACCCCCCACCTTTCTCTCGGAAGGGGATAGTGGGCGTGTAAATTTCGAGGAAGAAATTTCTTAACGGGGGGAGAATGTAACGATTCCGACGAAACCAGGCATACCCTAACCGGTAGACAATAGTTACGTCATATTTAATGTCGGATACATGATTTACCATAGTAAATATACGAGAATACATGGTTCAATGTATTGATTGTACGTAAATATATAATTCATCGTATTGAATATGCGATTAATCGATCGATAGTTATTGAAACCCGAGCGAATCGAGGGCAATTATAGACGAGATATATGATATTTAGTGATGTTTACGAAGTATTAAAGCTTCGGGATAAGTGAATTAAGCACAGAAAAAGAATTTTCGATTTAATGGTACGTCGGTACGTTAAACGAAACCTTTAATACCAAACCGAGCAAGAGACGATCGATCAAGCCGAAAAAGATGCGCAATTATTAATAATATGATGTTTCAAGCTAATAAATGTTATGGTTTAAGTTTTTAAAGTTTTTAAATCGGTTTTATATAAATTTCATTTTTAAGCCGAAAAACGACCGTTTTACCCTCGTTTTAAGCCGAATTAAACGTTTAACCGAAAAACGAACTGAACCAGATTATCCAAAACATTATCCGGATTACAGAAATCCAATTGTGTGGCTAGGATTAGAAAGGTGGGCCCCACCCCACCCCCCCTAAGAGTTCCAATCGGATGGGGATACATCCCCTAGCCCTTCATTTTCTTTTTCTCATCAAACAATCCAACATTCTTCATCTCCTCTCAACTTCATGATCCAAAACCGAGATTTTGTAGCAAGAAAACAAGGTAAAGAATCGAGTTAATCACGTTTCCATCTTCGTTTGTTGAGTTTATTTGCAAGAAAATGAGGTTTCAAAGATGAAAACCGATTCTTGCATGATCAAGTGATGTATACGGGTTATACAAGGGATCTTGGTCCAAGAAAGGAGTTAAACGAACCAAGAACGAATTTTTACGGTTTAAACTTTAGTTTTGAAGCAATAACCGAAACTATAGTGTAAGATGCTTGATCGTGAGTGTAACTTGCTTGGTATTGTGGTATGTTGGTTGTAGGTTCTGTATTTAGTGGTAGATAAGGCGGAAAGACGAGTTTGTAGCTTGTAGTGGCGGAAAACAAAAGGTATATTCGGTTTATGTTCGGTTTTGGAGTTTTTGATGGTTTAGATTTAGGTCATGTAATCTTACAGAGGTGTTAAATACATGAAAATATGAGTTCTGTGAAGTTTTGGTAATTTTTGGACAAAGGATGAATATTTGGTGAATTTAATGCTCGGTTTTGACTAAAAATGGTGAAAAATAGTTAAATATCATGAAAAATTCTGGAAAATTTTAGATAAGCTTTTTATAACATGTATAAGTCACACACAAAATTTTAGGTCAGTTGGAGAAGTCTAAGTAGGCTTTTCGGTTAAACCAGTTCTAGGGTTTTCTAGCTCGGTTTTAGTGAAAATGGCATGTAAAAAGAGATTTTGGTTCTGGAAAAATTACAGGGGACTATGTGGATGGCAGGGGACATCCAGGAAAAATTTGGGATTTTTCTAAGTTCGTTTGGTATTTACGACATATTTAGTGTTTAAATGGTGTTTAAAAATAGATAAACAAAAAAAATTTTAAATATAAAAATTAATTCTGGAAATATTTTTATAAAATTCCCCACTGTCAAAAAGTTATTTGTGCAAAATTTCAAGATCCGGGATTAAACGGATAATTATTTGTGCTAAAAAGAAAATAAAAACAAACTTTAAAAGCTTAAAACGCAATAACCGGTAAAGTTCGCATAAACGAGCTGACCGGTGTATAAAAACCCTAAAAATGAACTATTTTCATATAACTGAGCTAAACAAGTAAAAATAAATCATCCGAAAATAATTCGGATGATTTGGGCAATTTTAAACGATTTAACAGTTTCCGGTGCACTGAAGACGGAAACGGGTCCCGCGGCCAATCGGGGCTTCTAAACCGAGCTCTAAATTCACAACTTTTAATTAAATTATCAGTCAACAACTATTTTCGGGTCGTGTGTGACCAAACTCATTTTTGAAGCGTAAAAAAACGGATAACCGTGCTAGGCACGCAAAACGGGAAAAACGACTAATAGTGATTTTGACTAGTGAACTCTAAACGATATCACAATCTGAGTCCGGAGAAGAGTTCTGGGTTAACAGTGTCTCCAGATGTACCGATTAACACAGTTAAAGCTATATTAATAAGTAATTGTATAGTAACGATCATAGGGATCATATTACAGATTGGACGTGTTAACTGATAATGACTGTTGTTACCTGCTTGCATGTGCTAATGTGAGTTTCACGAGCCCCTTTTTCTGAATTGTTTTTAAATATTTTCCCTGGGCGGAAGCATGTTACTACTGAAATGTTTAAGTACATACTGAACGCATGGATTTGCGTGGATTTATATATATTTTATTGTGCGGGAATCGTACGGAAATGTACTAAGATGGTAATTGTCTGAGTTGCTAACATTCTAAGGCCCCGGAACACGAGTGATTAACTGAAAGCCGGTAGAGTGTGGATAGTACTATTGGTCTGACAAACCCAACTGGTCCGGCATGGATTTGCAGATGTTTCCCAGCCAGTTGCACATGTCTATTTTGGGTGTTATATATACTTTGATATGCAATGTTAGGCATAGCGGTTTGGGGCAGGTTCGTGGGCGGAGTATGCCACGGGGTTGTGTGTGATAGTCAGAGGTTTCACTTGTGGGCTCAGCATAATTACATCGATAATATTATATTATGATATGGATTTATCATGGTTTATTCAAATTGTGAAATTCACCAACTATTCGTAGTTGACCCGTTTTCTCACATGCTTTTCAGGTACAACTAAGATGAAGTGATTGCTTACGTGCTAAGTGCTTGATGTGTGTAAGATTTGCGTGCGGGGTGTTAGGATACATTATAATAAATAGAAATATGTATCGTATTGTATGATGTGTGTATCACCTAGACGGTAACGAAATACGAGATAATGTAATTTTGAAGTATATTAATGTATTCAGTTTTCTTTATAAACAATGTGGTTGATATCAGAGGTGTCTGTGCATCCCGTTTACGTTTCCGCTGCGATTACGGGGTGTTACATTAGTTATCGAGACTTTTGAGTTCTTGGGAATTATAAGTTCTCCGGAATTTTAGTGAGCCCGACTTTTAGTGGGTTTTTGGGATTATGAGAGTTTTCGGGTTTTATAAAGTCATCGGGATTTTGGTAAACCAAAACCATTTTTGAAAAACTGAAATTTAATTTTTAATCCTTAACCCGTAAACAATTATTTATCCCATCAATAATTTTTTAAATCCCATAAACTAATTAACGATAAGGATGGAATGCGAATTAATGGATTATCTTGTTTCCAAATTTAAAATATTTAATTATAATTATCCAAGATTTTGAAATCTTTTATTGATAACATTATATCACATTTCAAAACTTTTAATACATAAAAATCAATCAAAGTTGGAAACAACATATTTTATTCCTACGATTCATCCAAAATAAGGACGATTCTTTGGGTTTTAATCAGTTTTCTCTGAAATCAAAATCTTAAACATATTTTTAACAGATTTCGAATATATTAGAGTATTAAATATGAATTTTAGCAATTATAACCAGTTTTCTTAACAAAACATGAAAACCGAAAAAATCAGGGCTTTAATCAAAATTCATGTTTTTCGATTTTAATTCCAAATTTAGAGAAAACGTTAAGAACTGATTAATCAACATCACTCTGATGCCACATATTGATCAATTCTTCATGTAAGCAATGGAAACATGATAAATATTAAACCTATGAACATGTCACTGCGGGAGAGTAGTAACCGCTACAGAGTATGATGTAGTCGACATGTTTGTTATCTTGATTGAGTTCCCCTTTAGGATGTATAGTTAAGGATGGTGTTAGGGTTTTTGAGAGGAACCCGGTTTAGGAGAGAGGAGACACACAAAAGTATAATGTGTGTGTGATTAGGTTTTGATGTTAATATTTATCTCTATTTATATACACCTAAGGTGAAACCCTTTATTAGTTAATTAAAGGTAATATGGCCCATCAACAATTACCAAAATAATATATATAATAAGGTATAATTAATATTTTTTTATCTAATATAATATAAATGATAATGATGGCTATATTAATAAATTTATAATATATATTTATTCTTACAGGACAGGTATTTTTTGTGCCAAGATTAATTAATAAAAAATCGTACTGGTATACACGGGTATAGCATTTGGTGATATTTATTTGATTATCTGAAACCAATTGTATATCTACATTGAAAGCAATCATGAAAGGTTTTTAAAAACTTAAACTTGTTAAAAACATAGAATTAATAGAGGTATAGTTGGATACTTGATATTTGTATTTCATTTTGGAGTAAAATTAGGGTCGTGTTTCAAATAATTACAAGTAATTTTTAACCATGTAAAAATTGTAAAAGGAACTTACTGAACCAACGTGTAACAAGTAACGTGTGTTATATCAAATATGACATGTGGCTTTAGGATCAAGTTGAATTGCCTATATCCTTTTATTGCCATACCTAGACACTACCAAACATCCTTTTATAATATGAAAAAATGTTGCTAGTAATAATAAAAGAAAAACAAAAATATCATTTCAAATAATAGAGCATTAATAAGGCACGTCTTATCATTTAGGCTGTTATGGGAAGTGTGAGTTGTTAGATGTAAAAATGACAACTCATGAGATGTAAGTGTTATGGTGACAAACATGCTTTCACATTTCACACAAGTTAGGTGTGTTATGGTGAGGTGAAATGTGATTGTGGGAAGTTTTGGGTCCATACCATGAAATTCGGGGAGTTTCGAGAGCTTGGGGAAAAGCCTATGGTGGCACATAGGTGGAGACATTTAGAGAGTTTTTGTTTCATACGCTCGACCATGGCCGCCTTTTTCTCTTCTACCTCTCTCATAGACATAGTCGATCTCTCCCAAAAACCCTCCATCACCAAGAACCATGGATCTCTATCCTTGTCACATATTCATCTTCCTTTCCACTCTCTTCCACGTTTGTAGATTGCCTAATACAATTCCTCCTACAATCTATATCCACTCTATCCTTGCCACGTATTCATCTTCCTTCCCACTCTCTTCCATGCTTGTAGATTGTCTAATCCAATTCCTCCTATAATTTACGACTCTGCCATTGTCTCGGATTTCGGATTAGTTCGTCGTTGCAATCGGTTTTCTTGCCCACACCTTCGTTCGGATTTCCTAAACTAGGGATGTCAAGAACACAAATATTGATCGCAACCGAACGACTCTTTTTTATTATTGAAAACGAATTACAATGAAAAGAAAACAAATAAACATGAGTTTATATAGACTTCAATTTCCTACTCCTACTAAGACTCATGTGAGTCAAATTTAAACAAAACAAAAGGATAAACATAATTTAAACTTAAAATCCAAGAAATTAAATTAACCCTTTTAACTCCTTTTCTTCTCAATAACTGTGAGTACACGGTTTTGCGTCTCCAATCTTTGTATTTATCGTTAATGTATTTATTGTTCTATTTATGTAATTATTCTTAAAGACAATTAATGTAGTTCGTTAAGGTATCATCTAGTTCGTTAAGGATGCTTAACGAACTAGACTTAAGTTTTGTTCCCTCCTGATTCGTTAAGGATGTTTAACGAATCATGGGGTGATTTGTTAAGTTTATTATGTTTACTATTTGTAACGAAGTGAGTGGCTAGTTCGTTACGAAATGTGTAACGAACTAGACTCATCTTCTATATATAGTGGACTCATTCCACTGTTAATATAAGTTTTGAGTTAAGATTATCGAACCTCTGCTAATTTGTTCTCTCAAATCTTCTCCTTAATATTATACATACACATATATACAATCGGTACTAATATATAACATTAATACATAATCGAATAAGGGTATCATGAACTAGATCCTTATAGTTATTATAATCTATCAGATCTGAGATCTGTTTAAGGTCTTAAGTTGTATCAGAGCTTTCGGTGTTCGATTGCTCTTGATTCGAGTGTTACTTCGTTATTAAAGGACTGTTAAGTGTTATTTTGGTATAAGTTGTTTACAGTTTGATTTTGAATCAAACTGGGTGTGAATTGGACTTGTTATGAATTGAATTGGATTGGATTTGTGTGTGTTAAGGCATTGGAAAGTTGTTATGATTTGGAATTGGTAATTGGTTTGTGTTTGAATGGATTGAGGTTTGAATATGTTTTTGGTCGAAACTGGGGAACGTTTTTGGCTTAATTGGATTTGAGATAAGGTTAATCGAGTTATGAGTGATGTTTATTTGGATTTACGATGATGTTACGAGTATTTTGATCGGTTATATGAACGATTTGGTTAAGTATTGATAAAGTATAATAAATTTAAGTTTTCGTTTGGTGTTCTTCGTTTTCCAGAAATCTGGAAATTCCAGATGAAGATTTGAAGATCTTCATTGATATTTGAAGATTCATTAAAACTTTGTTAGTTCTTTAAGCACTGTTCATCAATTCGCTACCTGATTCGTTAATCATTTTAGCTAATTCGTGAACCAGTTCGTTACATTTTCTGATTCGTGCTATTCAATTCGTGTTTACACGTGCCCACTTCGTTAACTGCTATTCTAACAACTTTTTGCCACGTGGAAAAAGTTGTCAGAGTTTGTTATAACCGTTGTAACAACCTGATTCACTATAGTTGATTCGTTATCAACTGTAGCTAATTTGTTATATAATTCGCTAAGTTAACACTTAGTGATTCGTTTAAGAGAACCACCTGATTCGTTAGTCTATTGAGTCAAACTAATTAGTTATTTGACTTAATTCGTGGACCAATTCGTTATAATTTACTTCGTGTGATACTGTTCCTGATTCGTTACCTGGATAATCTTCAATTCGTTAGTTGTGATTCGTTAACCATTGTTTACAGTTCGTTAATTCCACTGTTCACAGTTAAGTAATATATTTTCAATTCTAACCCTTGGAATTTGAAAGTATTGTTATTTAGAAACATGGCTGGTATGTATGCATTGGCTTCCCAAAATATGCTTATGCAACAAATGTTGCAATTGGATACCGAGATTGGTTCACATTCAAAATGTCCCCGTTTAATGAAATTCAGCGACTTTGCTAAGTGGGAACCTCGTTTCCGTGCTCACTTAGGGTCAGTTCATTCTGATTGTTCATATTGCTTGGATGAGGTTTATGCCGTTCCTATGATCGAAGATGAGACTATTGGCTTCACACATAGAGCTATCTCGCAATATTCAGTTGAAGAGAAGAAAGCCTTAGAAATTGTAACGAAAGTTTATTCTACTCTCACTATGGCTTTACCCGAAAACATCTTTCACCAAGTTGGTAGCATAAAAATTTGTGCTTCGTTATTTCAACATATTCATATGAGGAGTATGGGTAACACTGCTGAAAGCAAAAAGGTTATGCTCAAGTTTCAATTTAGAAACTTTAATCTACTTAAGGGTGAGACTGTAAAAGAGATGACAACAAGGTTTAATAATTTGATAGCTGAGATGGATAAGATGAAGTTGGAAACGTCTGAGGTTGATAATATTGACACCATTAAAAGTGCTTTACCGAGTTCTTACTCGACTTTCTTGATGGTACTGAAAGAGAATAATTACTTTAACAATGAAGATCTAACGGCATCAGAATTTATGCAAAAGATCGAAGCACGAGAATACGATCTTAAATGTCAAAAGTCTTCAAAAGATAACCAAGATCCTGCCTTTTATGGTGGAAGTATGCCATTGAGCTCAACCATTTCTCCTATCGCTGCATTTCTTACACAAAATGCAAGTGATAATGCAACAACTATTTATAGTGATCAATGTGCTTGTTTCTACACAGATGGAAATTCTGGATCATCTGGTGTTTCTGGATCATCTGGAGGATCTGGAAATTCATCTCCTGCAAATCAATTCTCATCACAATCAAATGTAAATATGAGGGAGGCCGAACAAAATTTTGCTTTTTTGTCTGCCTTCATGACTTCATACGAGAATCTGGTTTGTAGTAAGATTGCAACAAGCGATTTGACTGATTAAGACTATGATCAAATTGATCCTGATGATTTGGAACTAATGGACTTGAAGTGGAATATGGCTATGATAGTCAGGAAAGTTAAAAAGTTTATGCAGAGAACGGGCAAAGATCTTCCGTCATTGAACATGAAGTTGGGTTTTGATACATTAAAGGTAAAATGCTATAATTGTCAAGAGTTTGGGCATTTTGCTAAGGAATGTGATAAGCCGAAGAAGGAGTACACTGGTCCTAGAAAACAAGATCAGAATTCATCACGTAAAAGTGGAACTGATGCGGGAAAATCTACTGGAACAAAACTGTCTTCATCTAGGTCACAGGAAATGTTGTCTAACTTGGATAGTACTGATTGGTCACAACGATTGCTGTGCCATGACAATCAAGCTAATTTGGTGATGTTTGGATCAAGTGAACATTTTCAAGATGCAAGTGGGAGTGAGCTATCTTCTGATGCTGATACTGAATCTGATTCAGATGATTCAAGTGAGAAGCTTCCAACCACTTTCGCATGTAACATCCTACTTTCGATAAGGATTAATAAAATATATTTCGTTTATTTCATAGTGTTTCGTTTCGATTTAGAGGAATAAAATATGAGTTGGGCTTGTGTTGGTTAAATGGATATGAGTTATGGACTTGGGTTAAAAGGAAAGAAGAAAATACCATGGGCTTAAGCCCATGACCTAAAATATATAAACCATAAATCACCATCTAATCCCTCATTTCACATATTCCATACGCCACCAAAACACACACTTAGCTCTCTCTCATCCTACTTCTCTCTAGCCGAAATCACCAAGGAAAACCAAGTATCAACCCGAGGTATGATAATATGATAGTGTATGAACTCAACCCGCTAGTTATGGTCACGAAACGACGAGCCGACACCGTTAAACCATTAAAGTCACAAGATCCAGGGGAATCGGGTATAAACCGAACCTAAGATGAGCTTAGGGGTCACCCTATCTCAGATCTGGATCGAACGGGACGAAAAATGATGAAAAATGGTGGAGAAACGAAGAGATCTCGTTTTTCCGGCGAGATTTCCGGAAAGGCGGCGCCGCCGGTGAGGGGAATGTTTGAAAAGACATCTGACATTCTATCAGATGCCCTAAACCCTAGGCGCGTGTAACGAACTGGGCACGCTCATTCGTTAAGGAAAAGTAACGAATTAGCCTAATTCGTTAAGCATTTAGTTACACAATTCTTCAGACAGTTCGTTATGGGAAATGACGAATGAACCCTCATTCGTTAGAAGGGTCATTCGTTATAAAAGGGAGTCATTCGTTACCAGGTTCAATTCGTTAAGAAGGTCCATAAGTGGTGATTCTTTATGATATAACGAATCAGAACTCCAATCGTTATAGAATTCTGATTCGTTAAAGGACTGTATAACGAATCAGATAACTAGATAAGGAACTAAAGTTTAATAAAATGACAGAATGGTCCCTGGACTTAGAAAAGAATGAATTATTTACAAATAAGTCCTCGAACTTTTTAAGTTAGCAAATTTAATAATGATTCAGAATGGTCCATGGACTTAGCTCGACCCCAGCCAGGGGCTCTGCCCCTTGGACCCTGCTAGGGGCTGCCGCCCCTAGACTCCGCTGCTAGGGGCGCTGCCCCCGGACCCCCGTTTGTCGTGGGTTATATAAAGATAGAAATACGATATGAGTAGTAATAGTTAATTGATACATGTAATTATTATACAGTTAGCTGTGCAAAACTCAAGAAAGGAATTACGATTAACGGTGAACGTAACCGCATTCAGGTGAGTTCTAGCCCCATTCTTTGTTATGTTTTCGGGGCTGTGTGCATACTCGATGTGATTAGTTAATACCCTTATCCTAAGAGATAAGTGTATGCCATATATGTATTATTTGAAGGATGTGAATGATTGCTTGTCGGTGCGTGAACGATCTTCGGATATTGCATGAACTGAAAAGTTATACCTATGGATATGAATGTTATGTATAATGTATGAATGATATGTATGTGTGTTATGAATGAATGTAAGAGTTAGCCAGGCATAGAAGAAAAGGACTGAGCCCTAATAATACTCAAGGCAGAAAGGGACTGAGCCCTAATAATACTCAAGGCAGAAAGGGACTGAGCCCTAATAATACTCAAGGCAGAAAGGGACTGAGCCCTAATAATACTCAAGGCAGAAAGGGACCGAGCCCTAATAATACTCAAGTCAGAAAAATGGACCGAGCCTTAATAATACTCGAGGCAGTAGGGCTTAATGCTCTTTAAAATGTATGGGTATGTAAGTATTATTAGATGTAAAGTATGTAAAGAAAGAATAAAAGAAGGAATGAAAGAAAGGATATGTATATTTATATATGTACGAAAGAAGGATGAGCAGGTTAAGTATATAATATGTATCTTCGGATGCGTATGTATAAGTAGGTGGAAGTATTGTATGTTACCTGATTAACTAGAACTCACTCAGCGTAGCTGACTTTTAGTATGCACGCAGGTGAGTAGAAAACGACATCTGACTTGAGCGGGACACATGGTAGAAGAATAAGAGTCTGACATCTGAAGATTTAAAGACGTTTTAGTATTTTTATTTGAATTGAAAGACAATATGTTTTATTATGACCAAGTTATGGATTTATGTGTAATGTTTTATGAATGTTTTAATGTTTCGCGAATGTTTTAGTTAACTCTGATATTGAGAACCGCGTTTATGAGTAAATCCAACACCAAATGTAGGGCACCGGTAACAGAGCCTTACATCGCATGTATAGCTAAAATCAGTGATCCAACCATGTTTGCTTACATGTCTAAGCAAAATGAGGTTAGTACTTCGGTTTCTAAATTATCTGTTAAGGTTTCATGTGTCGATTGTGAACTCAACAAGCCTAAGATAGATTCCTTAAAACTTCAAAATGATAATTTGCTAAAAGAGATTGTTTCTTTAAAGGACACTTATAGGCAATCCTTAACCTCTCAAATGAATTCAAGAAAGAAAATTGAGGCCTTAACTATAAGTAATCATGATCTTAAGGCTGAATTATCTGTTAAAGTGACTATCAATGATCAAAAGTTTCAAGAAATTTTAAAAAATATATATATCAAAGATAACCGAGCTTGAGAATGAGGTTCTTGATTTAAAGAACAAATTGGGCAAATTTAGAAACTCTTCCTTTTTGCTAAATGAAATAATAGAAGTATCTGGTAAGCAAAAAGATTCAAAGAAAGGTATAGGTTTTGTTGAAATTCCACCACCTTTTAAAAATGATTACAAACCAAATCCTTTTGCTAGAAAAGAAGAGGATGTGATTGTTAAAGAACCTGTGATTTCAGAAAATGAAAAACCAGTTAAACCTGAAACCGTTAAAGCCCAAACTACAATTCAAAAACCTCATGTTCAAAGCAACAAATTCTTTGTTGAGAATGTTGATAAAGTCATCATTGAAGATGTGTTCGAACCTGAAATAATACACAAGAACATTCCAAATTCTAATCACATTCTTTGTGAACCTCATGAATTTGAGAAGGCTGTGTATGGTTCGCACACAACTCAGGTGAAATAAGAAAATCATGTTAAGGTTAAACCTTTGAAAGCTAAGAAACCAGAAAAGCCCAAAATTTCTGATGAGGATTTGTTACGTTTCATCAATCCAAATGTTTCCAAGCCATCAACTGGTCGCGTGTTTAAATTAAAAGGAATTGACACGATGTTCACTGAGAAAGACATTCCTATTAGTATCATTAAACCGGAACTGATTGAGAGCGTTTTTCACAATGAAACCTCTAAGATTCAAGATATTGAGTGTCAGTATGCTCAAGCTAAATCATTAGTTACAACTGATCCTTTGACGAAAGCTAAGCAAGTCTTAAAACAAGCTAAGAAAGTTCAGTTTGTCAAATCCACCGGAACTGATACTTTGCAAAGTTTTTCAAACTGTTCTAATTTAGACTTTTATTTGAAAAACAAATCGGTGTCGTCTAATGATTTAGCTAAGAGATTTACCAAGAACGTGAGTCATCATCCGTCTGTGTCATATGTTACTGCTAAATCTCAAAAGGACCATGTGGACATGCGAAGCTGCTTTCTTTGCGGTTAACAAGGTCATGTTGTGAGAAACTGTGGACATAAGAGATCTCAGAATCTTCATCCATTTGCCAAAGATCAATCAAAACCAGTTCCTTTGATAAAAGATATTCTGAAACGACGTGTGTCGTAGGATGATGATACTCACATCATGTTCTCAAACGTGAATCCTCGAAAGGTAGTTCATGTGAATGAAACTTATAGCCAAGTTAAACCAAAGTTTGTTCCAACAGAACCATTATGCAAGAACGTGAACTCAAATGTCGTTCAAGCTGCTTATCTAAGACGAAAGTCTAAGAAGCCTGTAACTTATTCTCAAGTTGCTGAACAACAGTTGAATTCGGCAAAGTTTAATATTTCTCATGGAAATCAAAAGGTCCCAAGACTGAGGCATGGGCTGCCTTTTTGAACTAATCTTTTTATTTTGTGTGTAGGGTACATCGAAGACCATTTCTGGTGAAAACTAGATTATGGACAGCGGATGTTCTCGTCACATTACTGGAAATCTCAATCTCTTAACAAATGTGAGAAATATTCAAGGGGGTTATGTGGCTTTTGCTGGGAATTTTGGGGGTATGATTACACAAGAAGGTGAAGTTTCGAATGGGCATATAACTTTTGAAAAAGTCAATTATTGTGACAAGGTAGACCATTACTTATTAAGTGTGTCGCAAATCTGTGACAAGAAATACATTACAATATTTACTGATAAAGAATGTCTGATTCTAAAACTGGGATATGTGATTCCCGAGGACATGGTTGTCATGCGATCACCTCGATCAAATGATATTTATGTCTTAAATATGAGCGGTCGAACTGGCGAGGCCGTCATTGTCTTGGGTAAAGGATTAAAGACCGAGCTGATCAAGATCATAGATCCGATGTGGCTTGTTAACTTAACTGAGACATACAACGACGTGCTGTTTAAGAATAAGATTTTATTTGAGCGTTGTGAAGACTATGACCGGGCAATGCAGTTTCAGCGTGTTGATAATAAACAAGCATAAATAAACAGACATAAAAAAGATAAATAAACGAACATAAACGAACGTACGTTCATGAACATAACTAAACGAACGGAACATGTGTTCATGTTCGTTCGTTAAATTAAACAAACACAAATTTAGTGTTCGTGTTCGTGTTAGTTCATTTATTAAATAAATGAACATAAATGAATTTCCTTCCGAACGGTTCACGAAAAGTTCATCGAACATTCGTTTCGTTTGCAGACCTACTATTTTGTTCTATTCAATCACAAAATATCACAAGAGATCATATCTTTTGTGACAAGGAGGTTTGTTCCTATTTTGTTCTATTCGGTTACAAAATATGACATTAACTATACATATTTGTTTTTCATAGTCTGTTTTTCCAGCTACCACCACTCCCATCCTCAAAAAAAAGCGGACAGAGCTGGCAAGAAGCCAAAGGCACAACGATAGACAAGGTGACCAAAAAGAAAACAAGGAACAGTGCCAAGAAAACTGACGCCTTAGCTAGTATATAGGTAGTCGTTATATTGTATATATATATATAGGTATAGCTTGTTTTGCATATATCTTACAAAAAGATGTATATATTTGCTTAAGTGAATATTATTGTTAATATAATTTGTTTCTAATTTTGTTTTGTCATTCTTGTTTACAACTGTTTTATATTACTGCACAAAAAATAAAAATAATTATATATTGCCTAATTACACACTATTGGCCACATAGAAACACATTAAATAGGTGTGGCCAAAAGTAAGACAATAGCCACACTTAAAATTAAAAAAAAAATCGAGTCTATAAATGACCATTAGCCACAACACAAACATTGTTGTGTGACGGAACGATAGCAAAGTTGATGGAGATAAAAAATTATGTCTGGCTAAAATTGTGACATAGCCACATCGAAAACACAAAATTTTGTATGGCTATAAATAACCATTACCCACACCATGCTTGCTTCATTTTTTGTGTGTGTGACGGAATCATATAAAACGTCATATCAAAAAATCACTAAGTGTGACCAAATGGCATAAAATAACCACACTCTACATATTTTCGTGTGTCATCACTAGCCATTGGCCACACTTTTATCACTTGGTTTTGTTTGTGTGGCCGAACGAGATCAAACATCATTGGAAAAATCACTATGTGTGACCAAAAGTATGATAATAGCCACACTTTATATTACAAACGCATTATGTGTGACAAATGGTAAGACAGTGGCCAAACCACAAACTACAGAAGAGCGTTTTGAGTGGCAAGTTCACATTTTTAGCCACATTGACAATAACCTCCAGTGTCAATATGATATGATTAGCAACACAATATATCACTATGAGTGACGAAAAGTTTGACAGTAGCCACACTTTAAATTAGGAAAAGCATTATGTGTGACAAACGGTAAGACAATAGCCACACTATAATCTACAAAGGAGTGTTTGAGTGGCAAGTAAACTTTAGCCACATTTAATGTAACATCCGATGTCTATATGATATAGTTAACCACACTATTATTAAATTCAAGTGGCCATTGCTTTGTTATAGCCACACGGTATAGGTCACAATGCTCGCTTACCACAACCCTATTGACCACATTATTATAAAATTCATGTGGCTGAAACTTGAATTCATGTGGCTCTATACGTGCAATGGTCACACCTAGTAAATAGTCATGTGGCCATTTTCTACCGTTTAGCCACACTAATTGGAGAGGCTTCTTGATGGACAACAACTAATACTGGTACCCTTTAGCCACACATGACCTGAACCAGACGTGTGTGGCTAAAGGCCTATGACCACACTTTTTTTGTGTGACCGAAGGTCATTTTTCACGTAGTGTCAGCGTAGCTGACTTTTAGTATGCACACAGGTGAATAGATTGAAGCAGTTGGCTTGAGAGACAGACACATGGCATGATTTGAAGGGACTGGCGTCCAGCGAAGATTTTCATGATGTTTGAATAAACTATTTTATGTTATGTGTTAAAGACAATTTAGAATGTGTTGTAATGATTGATTGAAGTTTTATTTATTCCACGAAAGTTTTAATTAACTCTGATATTTAGAACCGTGTTTATGAGTAAATCCAACGCCAAAGTAGGGCACCGGAACCGGGTCCTTACATGATTTTCCAAATAAACGAAAGATAAACAGCGTATACATATGTAAACGATAGATATGTACTTATTTGATATATGGACTAAAAATAAGCAATAATTTAATAAGGAAAAGTAACGTTTAAAACGGAAAATTACCTAGAAAGAAAGACCGAACTTCAGTTTTCTGATGAGGTCTGCCCCTAGGACCCTGCTGGGGGCTGCCACCCCTAAAACTCTACTGCCAGGGGCGCTGCCCCCGGACCCCGGTAGCCAAGGATTAGAGTAACCTAGAAATATGATATGGATAGGGCTAGTTATTTAATACATGTAATTGTTATACAGTTAGACGCGTCCAATTAAGGAAATGAGTTACCATTAACTCTGAAAGGAATCGTACCCAGGTGAGTTTCTAGCCCTATTTCCTTGTTATGTTTTCGGGGTTGTGTGCATACTCACTGTGATTAGTTATTACATTTACCTTAAGTGGTAAGTGTATGCCATGTATGATGTGATAGTTATTGAAGTTATGAATGAATGCTTGCCGGTACGTGAACGATCTTCGGATATTGCACATATCGTCAGGAACGGTAATCGTTAGAAAATGTGGTTATGTTATAAAGTATGTATGAATGAGATAACAGGACGTTAAGGTATGGTAGTACGAGTAATTAGGAAACAGGGCCTAAAATATATGTGAATGTAGGGAAAAGACCCTAATAATATCTGTGAATGTAGAGAACAGACCCTAATAATATCTGTGAATATAGGGAACAGACCCTAATAATAACTGTGAATGTAGGGAACATATCCTAATAATATCTGCGAGCTTAGGGAATGGACCCTAATAATATCCGCGAAGGTTATGGGGCGAAATGCCCTTGAACACATATAATTAGGTATATATGTATGTATGTATAAAAGAAAGAATCAAAGTATGAAAGTATGTAAGAAAGGTAACAAGCTAAGTATGCTATATGTATCTTCGGATACGTATATATGTAAGTATGTGAATGTATTGTATGTTGCCTGATTAACTATAACTCACTCAGCGTAGCTCACTTTGAGTATGCACGCAAGTAAATAAACTGAAGCAGCTAGCTTGATGGAGACATATGGCAAGATTAGAAAAGACTGACATCTGAAGAATTCTCATGATGTTTTAATAAGATATTTTATGTTATGCTTTTAAAGATAAGATTTAAATGTTTGTAATGAATGGTTGACTTTTGTTACTATTCCGCGAAAAATTTAATTAACTCTGATATTTAGAACTGCGTTTATGAGTAAATCCAACGACAAAGTAGGGCACCGGGAGCGGAGCCTTACAGATAAATGAAGCAGCTGCAGCTGGTGCTACACGTATTCAGTGGAAACCAAACATCGGTTGGGTTTATTTATCTATTTTTTTTTTATAAATATGCATCAGTATTTTATAAGGTTTCTAATACCTTGTATATGCAGATCGACAAACTCATCAGTCTCGTCTACAATTACCTCCTCCATTGATCTACAAAGTTACATCATACCACATAAATCATTGATTCTTTTATATAATTATAAGAATAATAATAGTAACAATTATTATTACCTTTGTGCTTTTTGCAAAAGCTCCATTCATGAATTGAGTTTGGCATGAGGCAACCTTCATGGGCTAAAAGCCTAAAACCAACTAAAATTTATTAATAACCAGTAATAGTTATATTTAACAATCTTCATGGCATGTTATAAACCTCGTGTTGGAAGGTATGAAAAAATACTGAATAAAAACAATATTATGCACCTAAAAACAATTTGAAAAAAAAAATAGAGTCTCACAGATCTTACTACACAGACAGAGAAATGAAACATAGTTTAATAAAACAAAAACATACATAAAGACCATATGAATCGATATGTTAAAAATGATTATTTAATACATTATATATGATTATTCAATACTCTACTATAGACCAATTGGTATGGATCATATTTAAACTAAATTGCATGCTAATGATTTATAACTATTAGTGTTTAATGTTAGTGCACCGTTTTTTGTCGTCTCGAGTCTTTGTAGCTTATCGTTTGTAATTTATTATTATTATTATAATGTTAAGGGATATTTATGGAAATATATTCCCATTCTTTATATAAGGCTCATTCGTTAGGGATGTTTAATGAATGGAACTTAGTTCGTTATGTATGTAATCTATTCGTCATAGAGTGTTGACGAATGGGGGTATAGTGAATGAGTCATTCGCTATACCTTTTGTTTAACTTATGTAAAGTTAACGAATGGAGACCATTCGTTACAGGATGTGTAACGATTGGGATCCATTGTCTATATAAGGCAGGTTGTTGCCTTCATAATTAAGTATTCATTAAGTTTAATATCGAGCCTCTGTCCAAGCTCTCTCTCTCAAATACTTCGTTAATATTATTACTATTATACAACTACCTAATCTGTAGCATATCATATAACTAGATCTAATATCTAATCAATATATTATCAATATGTATTGATTACTGATTAGATCTATCGGTGTCAACAAGTGGTATCAGAGCATCTAGGGTTAGATTGCTCTTGATTTAAGGTAAATTGGTATGGAATAATAGAGGATTTTATGCTTATTGGTTAATTATTGGTTTAAAGTTAGTTTTATCAAATTTGATTGAATTAACATTCTGATATGTTAATTGAGGATTGAATTGGGTGAAATTGTGTTCGGTTTGGATTGAGAAAGGTGTATAAGGACTGAATTGAGGTATTAAGGATGTTTGAGATGATTTTGGTTCGGATCTGAGTTTTTAAGGAACAGGAGATTTGTGTTTGATTTGGTGGATTTTGGTATTCGATGGTTTGATTTGAGGTTTACGTACAAGAATACGGTTATGTGCGAGATGTTTACGAGCATTTTGGTTATTGATTTGGTGCCGTATTGAGGTTGCAATCCATAAGATTAATTTGGGTTTTGGCAAATTTTGGATCTGGAAATTTACCAAAAATCTGGAAAATTTGGTTGAAGGTTTGAAGATTTGAAGATTCCCTTAATTCGTTATTACTGATTTGTTATGCACGTGTTGCCATTCGTTATCAGTGTCTACCTGATTCGTGATATGTGTAATGTTTTTTACAATTGAATAACAAACTCATTCGTTATTCACTGTAGCTAATTCGTTATTAAAAAAGTTTGTCGTTCGTGCTCACTCATTCGCTACACTTTCGTCATTAATTTGTCATTCTGATTCGTCATTCTGATTCGTCATTCTGATTCGTCATTTTTCGTCATCTGATTCGTCATTGATTCGTCATTCTCATTCGTCATTGATTCGTTACTCATTCGTCTAAGTCATTCGTTACTTATTCGCTGTTCATTCGTCATACATACATCACTTCATTCGTTAAGTCACCGTTCCTGATTGGTTATCACTCATTCTTACTCATTCGTTACAAAAGTTTCACTTTAAACCCTTAAGTTTGAATTCTATTAAAGTTTGAACTTTTATTTAGTCAAAATGGGTGGTTATTATGCACTGGCCTCTCAGAACGTTTTAATACAGCGAATGTTACATCATGATGCGGAAATAAGTTCTCACTCGAAATGTCCTTGATTGATGAAATTTAGTGATTTTGCTAAATGGGAACCACGTTTTAGAGCATATCTTGGTTCTGTGCATCCTGATTGTTCTCAATGTCTTGATGAAGTCTATACAGTTCCGATGCTTGGTAATGAAACTACGGGTACTCCAAAAGCTTTTTCTCAATACCCGCAAGAG
Organism: Bidens hawaiensis; assembly: GCF_021521415.1. NCBI lineage: Eukaryota > Viridiplantae > Streptophyta > Magnoliopsida > Asterales > Asteraceae > Bidens > Bidens hawaiensis. Next base: position 52,518 of record NW_027501937.1, on the reverse strand, counting down.
GGAAATAAAGCTTTTGATATCAAGACTAAAGCATATTCTACTTTGACTATGGCATTACCCGATAACATATTTCATCAAGTTGGGAGTATTAAGATATGTGCATCATTGTTTCAACATATCAAGATGAGAAGTATGGGTAACACAGAAGAAAGCAAGGTGATGTTGAAGTTTCAATTTCGAAACTTTAACTTATTAAAAGGTGAAACTATTGAAGAGATTCTCACTCGGTTTAATCATTTGATAGCTAAAATGTTCAAGTTGAATATGGAACCCATTGAATCTGACAAAACTGATACAGTGAAAAATGCTTCACCTAGTTCATATTCAATGTTTCCCATGGTTTTGAAAGAAAAAAACTATTTCAAGAATGAAGATCTAACGGCCCAGAATTCATGCAAAAAGTAGAAGCTCGAGAATATGATCTGAAATGTCAGAAATCTTCAAAAGTAACACAAGATCCAACTTTTTATGGAGGTTGTATGCCTTTGAGTAGTACTGTAACTCCAATGACTGCATTTTTAACTCAAAGTGCTCAAGAGGGTCTACTTATACTGATCCTAATGTATGCTTCATGGCTTCAGGATTTCCGGATAATTCTGGAAGGTCTACTACTACCAATAGCTTCACTGCACCACCAAACGTTAACATGAAAGAAGCTGAAAATAATTTCTCGTTTCTTTGTGCATTCATGACATCATATGAAAATTTGGTTGGTAGTAAGATTGCTACAAGTGAGTTGACTGATGAAGATTATGACCAAATTGATCCAGATGATTTGGAATTAATTGCTTTTAAATGGAATATGGTCATGATTGTCAGAAAGGTGAAGAAGTTTATGCAACAAACTGGTAAAGACCTACCATCTCTAAACAAGCGAGTTGGTTTTGATAAGTTAAAGGTCAAGTGTTACAACTGTCAAGAATTTGGTCACTTTGCCAAAGAATGTGATAAGCCAAATAAGGAGTATAATGGACCTCAAAATCAAGACAACGATTCTGTAAAGAAGAGTAATGATTCTTCTGAAAAACCTTCTAGAGGTAGTTCTTCTAAACCTTCGGGATCGCAAGCTCTTTTTATGGCCGATGGTACATACTGGACTCAAAGACTATTGTGTAATGATACTCAAGCAAATCTGGCAATGTTCGAGCTGTCTGAAAGATTTCAGGATGCTAGTGGAAACGAGCTATCTTCTGACAATGAGACAAAATCAAATTCTAATGATTCGTGTCAACTGTAGCCAAATTCCTTTGCATGCATGGCTAAGATTGACGATAGTTCATTCAAGACTCTTTCTAGTGAAAACTGGATAATTGATAATGGATGCTCTCGTCATATTATTGGCAACATTAACCTCTTATCAAATGTCAAGAATATTCAAGGAGGGTATGTGTTGTGGGTAATTCGGGTGGAATGATTACTAAGGAAGGAGATGTGTCAAATGGGTGTATTACCTTTGAAATGGTTAACTATTGTGACAAAGTGGATCACAATTCATTGAGTGTGTCACAAATCTGTGATAAGAAATACACCACTTTATTTAATGATAAGGAGTGCATAATACTTAAACCTAGATACGTAATTCCAGAAGACATGGTAGTTATGCGATATCCTCGACAAATGATATTTATGTTTTAAATATGACTTCTGAGGTAACTACATCTATTGAAACGTGTTTTGTCTTTAACGCAACTGAGAAAGACTCGATTCCATGGCACAGGCGAATGGGTCATATTCATGTTAGAAAGATGAATTATCTTATGGCTAATGAATTGGTTGATGGGGTTTCTTTGAAACACTTTAAACTGACCGATCACTATGTTGCTTGCAAAAAGGGCTAATAGAAAAATAAGTCACACCCTTCTAAGTTAATTAATACCATTGATACTCCTTTGGAACGACTTCATATGGATTTGTTTGGTCCTGTGAATAGTGCGAGTATTGGGTGTAATTTATGAGTTCGAAAGATCAAACACCTATTCTTGTTCAAAATCTAATCACTAAGATCGAATCACTGTATAAACTCAAAGTGAGATGCATTTGAAGTGATAATGGTACAGATTTCAAAAAAAATGTATTAGATGTCTTTTGTATTCAGAAAGGAATTAATCGAGAATACAGTGCTCCATATGTACCTCAACAAAATGGTGTTGCAGAAAGAAAGAATTGAATGTTGATTGAAGTTGCACGAACAATGCTAGCTGATTCTAAGCTTCCTGTTCAATTCTGGAATGAGGCTATGAATACTGCTTGCTACACGCTTAATCATGAATAGACTTTAAAGAAGCTACAAAAGACAAGCTACGAGCTTTTAAACAAGAGAAAGCCTAATATAAAGTATTTGGAACCATTCGGGTGTCCTTGTACTATGTTGAAGAAAGATGCGGGAAAATTCGAAGAAAAAGAAATTGAGGGTTATTTCTTGGGTTATGCATCACCTAAGAAAATGGTATTTAACTTTACTTCGGGTTGTGTTGAAGAGTGGTACCATGTCGACTGTCAAAGATACACCACACCTCCCGCTGTTAAAGGTCCTGATTGGATGTTCGAATATGAGAGTTTATTTAACTCACTTACTCAAATAGTTGATCAACCTGATGAAGACTTGGTGCGTGCTTATATAGAAGATCAATTTCTACCTCCAAGATCTTTTGGTACTATTTGTGATAATGTCCCACAAGATGATCTTCCTAATACATCTGATGTGATTTCTTTATCGTCAGATGATGGTCATTTTGTTGATACCTCTTCGGCTCCATTTCCTGAAAAACATGAGATTGGTGAATCGTCTCATGATGCTGAAAAGAATCTGACTAATTTAGATGATAATGTTGTTGTGCCTGAGAATCCAACTCTTTGGATTCATACTTATTATCCTCAGGACAACATCATTGGTGATCTTTATGTATGTGTGCAAACACGCCATTAGATTGCTACTTCAAGTGATGCTATTGTATTATGCGCGTATGCTGATATGCACTCATTGGGAATTATGAATCTTGCAAAATACACATTATTTTTATCACAAATAGAACCAACAAGTGTTCGTAAAGCGCTTGAATACTCTTCATGGGTAGAAGCAATGCAAGAAGAATTGCAACAGTTTGCTCGATTGGGTGTTTGGGATCTTATTGACAAGCCTGTTCATGTTAAGAAACCAATTCCAACAAAATGGGTATTTAAGTGCAAGAAAGAAGATCGTGGGATAATTGTCAGAAACAAAGCTCGTATGGCTGTTCAAGGCTTTCACCAGAAAGAAGGCATAGTGATGGAGGCCCAAGCATTGAATAACGTGCCATGTCATATTTGGATGCCCATGATCGTGCTTCCAAAGGTGGTCCACGAAAATGGGCATAACTTGGCCCACGAAGCTCCCTTTCAAGCCTATTACCAGTCAAATCGAAGCTTGAGATGAGAAGAACATTGTGGCAAACAACTTACAGCGGTTTAGCCCTTGTCCAAAGCCCAAAAGCGGCTCCTAAATAAAGTTATGGGTCTCTTTATGTTTTTTTGTCAGTTTTTACAATTTTCTTTTTCGGTTTGTGTTTGGCCCATGGCCTTTCTAGGGCCTATTTCGTATTTGAAACTCTATTTATATGATTTTGATGTAATATGGATGGTCAGACTTGAATTTTGATTATAAATTATTTTTCTTCAATTTCCTTGACCTTTGGGTGGGATTTAGGGGTTTTTGGAAGTTCATCACAGGTATTCTCTGAATCAACGTGATTCGATCTTCGTTATCGTTATACCACTGCATCACATAGATTACATGGAAGTATATGCTTCAGTTGCTCGATTGGAGGCTATACGAATATTTTTGACCTATGCAGCTTTCAAAAATATTAAGGTTTATCAAATGGATTTCAAAAGTGTGTTTGTCAGTGGGGAACTTCATGAAGAGGTGTTTGTGTTGCAGCCTCCTAGTTTTGAAGATCCAAATTATCTAGACCGTGTTTACCAGTTAAACAATGCTCTTTATGGTCTACACCAAGCCCCAAGAGCTTGGCACGGCACACTTGCTGACAATCTTACCGATAATGGCTTCAAACGAGGAACCGTGGATTGCACTCTCTTTTACAAGAATGTTGGTGATGATTTGCTCCTTGTCCAGATATATATATGTCGATTACATCATATTTGGTTTAACAAACGACAAGTTCTGTCAGGAATTTGAGAAGTCAATGCAGACGAAATTTGAAATGAGCTCGATAGGGGAGATGAATTTCTTCTTAGGGTTGCAGGTTCATTAGTCTGACACGGGAATCTTTATTCATCAGACAAAATATGTGAACGATGTCTTGAGCCGATTCAAGATAACTGCCGGAAAAATCCCTTCGACACTTCTTCCCGTGGGTCACAATTTGTCACCGGACAAATTAGAAGATACCAAAGATCCAACCCTTTACCGAGAAATGATTGGTTCTTTAATGTATTTAACTGCTTCTCATCCTGATATAATGTTTGCTATTTGTTTGTGTGATAGTTATCAATTGAGTCCCCGAGTGACTCATCTAGCGGCGGTTAAACGTATACTTCACTATCTGAGGGGTAATCCTGACATCGGGTTATGGTATCCCAAGGATGATAGTTTTGATCTCACTGTGTTTTCCGATTCTGATTATGGAGGATGCAAGATCAATTTCAAACCTAACTACAGCGGGTTGTCAATTTCTAGGAAGCCGACTTGTTTCCTGGCAGTGTAAGAAGCAGACAACGGTCTCCACTTCAACTGCAAAAGCAGAGTATGTGGCAGCCTCGAGTTGCTTTTCACAGGTTCTTTGTATCCAGCAACACTTGCTGGATTACGGTTTGAAGTTTCTTATTACTCTCATCTTTATTGATAAATATGCAGCTATTAGTATCACTAAGAACCCCGTGCACCACTCTAAAACAAAGCATATCAAAATTCTATATCATTTTATCCGTGACTGTTTTGAAAAGAAATTAATTGACATTGAAAATGTTCACACGGATTTTCAGAAAGCTAATCTGTTTACCAAAGCATTTGACAAAACGCATTTTAATTTTTTGCTTGGTTTGAATGGATTGAAGACTCTAGCTGATATTCTTATGCAATGATAATTATCTTTAATTTTATTTTGTCTATTTTCTTTTGTTTATCTTTTTATGTTTTGGGTTTTAGGGATGAAATTTTGAAAAGACAAAAATATTGTGATTTTTGTTTGTACAGAAAAATCCAAAAACATTAAAAAAAATTGAAAAGACCAAAACATTGTGTTTTTGTTTGTATTAGAAAAATATGAAAAGACAAAAAGATTGTGTTTTTGTTTGGAAAGAAAAATCTGAAAAGACAAAAAGATTGTTATTTTAGTATATACAGAGAAAAACCAAAAATATTTTTGCACACTCTCGCTTAAAATTATGCCAGTTACTCATATTTAAAGGACATGTACTTGTACGTGTTTGGTCCTGATATTTACTTGTAGATGTTCGGGATAGCCATTAACCTGAAAATGGAAAGTACTAGGGGCGATTGTCGTGTGTTTTTATTCTTTCGCTAAAAATTATGTCGATTATTTAAATTTGTGTAACATGTTTACATGTTTGGTCCTATTATCTACTTGTAGAATTATGGGATTGCCATTAATCTATAAACTAAAATTAACTTGGGCGATTGAATTTTTTATGCTCCTCAAAAATGAGTTTTGAAGCAAAAAGAGAAAATGATAGTTATTGATCATCTAGTCCCATATCCAGAAAGAAATACGCTTAAAAGGTTGTGTGCTTAATCGCATTGGTGCTTTGATATGTCTTAAACAAGCTGTTAAGCTAAAGTATGTGATATAAATATAAAGAAATGTCAATTGAATGAGGTGTTAGTCTCTTCCAAAACTCTCAGTAATGATGGCAGAAATGTAATAGCCTATCATATTCAAGCCTTATATTTGTCTGATCACCAAAAACAAAAATGCAAATAAAAGGCATTCGGCTTATGGACACTGTGAGTCTTTATGCGGCTTAATTATCTGGGTATTCATATTCACGAATATTTCAAACACTTTTAGAGCAAACCCAAAGTCATTAAACTTGATCACTGTTGTACATTGTACAAATTAAACTACTGACTTGATCAAAATCCTTTGTTAGTTATACAGTTGTTCTTCCCTTGCTCGCGTCTCTATACCAATAAGAAACGGACCCTAGGGGATACAATGTATGTAAGCCTACAGATGGACTCGTGCATACTCAATCACAGTAAAGGAAGCTTGGTGCATTGCCCAAAAATATCAATAAAAATCCTAATTTTGATCGGCAATATAATGGTTTAAGTCAAGTTGGGGTGATATGGTAAAAGTCAAATTAAGCTTGAACCGAGATTAGAGGCTGATATTATGTGCCCTAATTGAAAGTTTAATCATATCACAAAAATACTCGAAGGTTTGTTATAAGATTTATGTTGAAACAACAATATCAATGACCGACTTAACACCAGTCATAACAACGCTGAAATATAAAACTGCGATGGAAGGGCAATTTGGTCAATATAATTCTCTGCTTAAACTCACAAAAATATGTACTACTTTCATAGTTTAAATTTTCATATTTGTTTTTGTTTATAAACCTGTATTTCAAAAATATTCAAAAAGACAAAAATATTTTGTTTTCTATTTCTGTTTTCTGTTTTATCTTTGTCTTTTGGGTTTAAGGGTAAATATTTGAAAAATAAAGAAACTACCAAAAAGATTTTGTTTTTTTTATTTAATTCATTTAAATTATTTGTGTTTAAGTTATGTGCTTTGAACGTAAAACACGTTAAGGTATTGCATCTTACTCCAACTGGTAAGATTCGTAAGGTAAAGTTCATCAGGACACGGGTTTCGATGCATTATTTAATTCTTTTAATTTTAAAGTGAAAAAGATTTAACTTTTAATTTAATAAGGTCCATTCGCTATCAATCTGGATAACGAATGAGGGTCATTGATAAAGAATTAGTCCATTCGTTATCCTAATTCGCTTACGCTACACTGATAATGAATGACCCCATTCATCATCTGATTGATAACGAATGAAGCACAAATTTATTTTAATTCTTTATGACTATTAACGTATAACTCATTCGTTACCTTTGTTTACGAATGAGGTAAGGAATTAGCCCATTCGTTAATTTTAAATTAACGAATTAGCTTATCCATTGTCTGGGAAGGTGTCCAATTTTTGTCATATATAATTAACAGGGATGAAACAAATCGTCTCATTCGTTCACATCATTCTTCATGCTTCCCTAAACAAAATTCTGGCCAATTTTTCTAGAAATCTTGAACCTCTTTAAATCCAGTTTTAATCATCATTTAAGATTCATAAGGTAACCACGATCAAAACGCAATCAAAAACGTCAAAATCCGTGACCATTTCATGGGTTAATTGTTTGATTATCTCCGAAGTTTAACTTATGAACATAAACATAATTGTACTAAATTTTTACCAAAAAGATTGTAATGAATCGGCTATCTAGGGTATTGCGAGCCGATTCATGCTCAATATTGGATAATACATCGTCTAACATGATTTAATTGAATCTGACAATGCATGTTTGGCTATAAGTGTTCATACTCAATTTTGACTTTGACTCATTATAGTCAAAGTTGAAGATTATAGGTGACCATTCGTTACACTTGACGAATGGACACCCATTCATGTTCAAAATTAATTCGTGAAATTTATAATAACGAATCACCTCCTTCGTCAGTAATGATAACGAATGAACTCATACTCGTTATGGTTAATTCGTTATTCATTCGGCAGTGATTCGTCATCTTACATTCGCTTTAGTTATTTATAAAGAATCAAGCAATTCGTTATTGTGAATGACCTCATTCGTTATAACGAATGAGCCAAGATATCTAACGAAGGACACTTTGAATTGATTTCAAATAATTATTAATAATTTATTTTTTTTTAATTATTTTTACTAATTCTCAGGTTTATATATTTTCAGATATGGCAGATAATATTGTCCAAAATGCTCCCGTAGTTGATCAGTAACAGGTTCAGAAACAACAAGAACCTGAGATTCTGATGTTGTCTTTTGACAAAAAGCACAACATATGTGCTTTTGTTAAAGAGAATTGCTGACAAGGACATGTTTCGAGACATTGTAGCATTTATTTGATGATCTCGGATTAGTTATGTTGTTACTGCCGATACAATGGTTCACTTCAGTGTCATTCGACCTTTTTGGAATTCAGCTTGTTACGTTGAGTCTGAAAACCAAATCGTCGCTAAAGTCAAAAACAGCCCGGTTGTTATAACACCTGGGGTAATCAGACGGGTGTTGAGGTTTGTAGACAACATGGCCATGTGAATTTGATAGGTCATTGATTCGTGGGTTATTTCGACGAGTATTCTATGCGGGTGACCATGAACGTTCCCAGTACAACAAGGCTTACGTGTACGCCCCATACAAGTATCTACTTCATGTGCTTATACATTGCCTTGGGAGACGCAAGGGTGGACACGGCGAATGTCGGATCATGTTGCAATCGGCATTCGTTGCTCTGATTTTGAACAAACCGTTCAACTTTTCTGAGCTTATATTTTATCACCACAAGGAAAACTGTTTGGTCAAAAATCGATGCAGTAAATTTTCTGATGTATCCACAGTTTGTCCAGCTTATCATTCGGGATTTAATTCCTAATTTGGTTATTCATCAGAATTTGGAGAATGATGTGTTGAAGCTGGAACACATGACTGCGGACACGATGAAGAGGATGAAGTCGTATAGGAACAAGGATCCGCAGGATATTCCAAAGACCAAACGCCTGATTGGTCACTTCTCGAATCCGGCGTATGAATGTCCTTCTAATGATCGTTGGATCCACGATGACTCGGATTACGAACGAGAAAAGGACCGGGTGGGAACGATGATGATGATGATGATGATGATGATGATGATGATGGTGGAAATGACGGTGGTGATTAACGACGTGCTGATGTTGAGGCAGCAAGTTCTCAGGTTGCTCAACGAATGCGTAAGGGCAAGGCGTTAGCTACAGATCAACCGCCCAAACGTCGTACTTCTCATGGTTATGGTGTGTCATTTGGTCCCCAAGAACCTAGGTCATCTGCACTTTAAAAACCGGCGGTGCCGCTTACTACTAGCACCCCGACACTCACATTGACGACAATCATCACATCTGATCCGAGACTTGGTGAGATTCCTCATTCTGTTTTATCTTCTATACCAAGGCATGCTGCTACATCAGTGGTTTCTCCGACACTGACCATGATGGTGACACATCCTATGGACGTCTCTTTTATGAGAATCAACCGTCCACAAGGTCCAGTACAACTTGTTCCGACATCTTTTCATACTTTAGCCCCAACCCATCAAATGGACATGCTCTTGAGTTTGATTCACTTATATGAGAATCAAATGGCGGCCGATCGTCAAGCTCAAGAGCAAATGATGCTTAACCAACGTTGTCTGATGGGGGTATGTTTCCTATTGTGAGATTGTCACGGCTCAGGGGGGCGAAGATTAAGGAGCAGGAAGATCTCATCCTTCAGTTGACATACAAAGACAATGCTCTGAAGAAACTAAAGAATGATGATAACGATCCTGATGCTCCAGGTACTGGAGGATCTGAGCCGAAACAAGCTCATGGTTCATCCTTTGGTGCTAGTACCAGTAGTGGTAAGGCAATGATAAACAGTTGGTGGTTTATCATGACTCAACTGATGCTCAACCCATGGAGCCAATCAAGGCCAACACCATACTTTTTATGGATAATGAGGGGGTAGTGAGAAGCACTGCCAACGCGGACGAGATTAAAGAAGGACAATTCGTCGAACGTTCCCTAACTTGTGAACAGATTTCATTATTATTAGGGCTGAAGGATGAAGAATTGGACACGTTGGAGGCTGAGGAGGATGTCGAGGCTGTGAACGATGAGGAAGTACTACTTGATGCGAGTATTCCACTTAGGAATACGTCGTTTATGTATGAAGATGAAGAGATTGAAATAGAGGATGTGACAACAGAGGAATACCCCGATCTATATCAACGTTCAAATGTTGATCAGGTTATTCCCACATTTAATGAAGAATACGTTAAAGCTGCTGAAGACCATCTGGAAAAGACGACATAGAACAAAGCCAAGATGCCTGAACGAGAATCTGATCCATCAGTTAATGACATTGTTAGCTGGTTCAAGACTCGTACCAAGGCTCGAACCACAAAGATCATCGAAGCCTATCGGTACGTGGATGAAGAACAACAAATGGATGTTGTTACACGAGCTAAAGCTAATCAGAAAACATCTTTCAAGCCCGTGCAAACAGTTAAAGGTGACATTGTTTCGTGGTTATACGATTTTGAGTTGAAAGTCTGTATTATCAAGTGGGAGAACAGTGTTCAGTATTTCCAAAACATCACTGACATTCTCTCACTGCTGAGGTGGGATGTTCGCACACTCGCCAACCGTTCGTTTATAAATCGCGGTAAAAATCGACTACTAGAATGGCATCAACATTTGCTTTTCGAGGTTAACCGTGGTTTTAAGTTCTTTAAGCCACAAGTCCCAGCCCATAAGTACATTAATGAAATTGATCCTCGTACGGGTTGGAGGTAACTTGTACTTAAGGTTAAACCATCCAAAACGATGAAACGTGTATCGGTTAAGACGTTTTCGCAAAACCTTATCTTATCGTTTAATTGTTGGTATTACAATAACCGAACGGGTGAGGCAGTCATTGTGCTGGGTAAAGGCTTGAAGACCATTTTTATACGAGTTATTGATCCAATGTGGCTCGTTAATTTATCTGAAGCTGACAATGACGTGCTTTTTGAGAACAATATTTTGATCAAGCGTCGTGAAGATTACGATTGAGCTATGCAATTCTAGAGTGTTGTGCGTTTGTGTCATGCGTTTGGGATTCATAGTTGTCGAGAGTGGAAAACGAAGTGTTTCAAGTAATTTAAAGGCAAAGAGCTCAAGACGAGGGGTGTTTGATAGTGCATGGTTTTTTCATCTCAAGTCTTTGTAACTTATCGTTTGTAATTTATTATTATAATGTTAAGGGGTATTTATGGAAATATATTCTCATTCGTTATGTAATGCTCATTCGTTAAGAATATTTAACGAATGAGCCAATTCGTTATCTTGTACAGTCTATTCGTTAAGGATGTTTAACGAATGGACCTTAGTTTGTTATGCATGTAATCCTTTCGTCATGGAATGTTGACGAATGGGGGTATAGCAAATGAGTCATTCGCTATACATTTTGTTTAACTTATGTAAAGTTGACGAATGGAGACCATTCGTTACAGGATGTGTAACGAACGGGTTGTTTCCTTCATAATTTAAGTATTCATTAAGTTATATACCGAACCTCTGTCCAAGCTCTCTCTCTCTCTCTCTCTCAAATACTTCGTTAATATTAGTACTATTATATAACTACCTAATCTATAGCATATCATATAACTAGATTTAATATCTAATCGGTATATTATCAATACGAATTGATTGGATCTATCGTTTTTCAACATTTAAACAATTTTTCAATGTCTACATCACAAGAGCAAATAAAAATATTTGTTTTGCAAAAGTGTGTAGTGGGCGTATTAATATTGTGGTGAGCAGACTATCAAGTATGTTTGGGTAGTAAGCTCATGTTACTAAATAATACACACAAAATGTATGTTTCACAAATAACTTTATCATTCGACATATTTTTTTTATAATAAATCTGTAATGCATTTTTTAATGAATTTGTAAATCATTTAAAGAGCAAACAAACTCAAATCATCTATCAAGGTTGACTTTAATAGTCAAACCGCATGTGTGTCTAAAAGAACTAACACATACCATTTTTCAAAGACCGACATGAGTAGCATCAAGGGTTGACCGAATTACCCCTACACGGCCATCTATCATGTCATACGGGCTTACAACATTGCTCCAGCATAAGTCTATAAAAAATGCACATCTTCAAAACTAAGCTTCGAAACATTTTTTAAAACATACAACACATCATAAATGGAAATGCAGATAACTCATAAGATGTTTTCCAAAATATACAACACCAATAACCATGACTTATGTAAGTCCCCCTGGGGCGTCGCTGATCGATACGAGATCCGCACGAGGTCTAGGAGTGCAGAATCCTCCTAGACTCGTTTAATGGTGTAGAAAACGAAGAACACGATTACACACAAACCAACACACGAACAAACACACGAATGGGATAAACACATCTGCAGATCTTTTATATAATAACCAAAACACATTACATACCAAACACGAAAACAAATGACGGCCGACCCAAGGTGAGCTCTACCTCGGGCCGTCCCACTCGACTCTCCCTCTCTGTTTCTCTCTAGACAATTGAACTTAACACACAAAACTCTAACTTTTGTCGATCCACAAACCTAAACAAGACACACAAATATATAGATAAACCAACTTCGCGAACTTGGGCTTGGGCCTGTAGGCGAAGTTGTTCTTAACTTCGCCTATGGCGAAGTTGTTATAACTTCGCCTAAGGTGAAGTTGTTCTAACTTCGCCTATGGCGAAGTTGTTATAACTTCGCCTAAGGTGAAGTTGTTCTAACTTCGCCTATGGCGAAGTTGTTATAACTTCATCTTCGCCTATGGCGTCTCCGCTGGTCAGAATTGCATAGCGACGGTCACAAAATGCACCAACAGACTCCCCTTTGACCGTTGCTCTCAATTCTAACAAACATAAAAGATCATCTGTTACAAAACATGCACCAACAGACTCCCTCTTAACTGATGATCTTATGTTTTCTTCTTCTTGTAGGACTCGATTGCACTATTATCTTCAAACTTGAACTTCACATATACATGCAACATCGCCTGGCTGCTAACTTCGCCTGTCCATAACTTCGCCTGGCTGCTAACTTCACCTAAACCCTAAAATTTAAGCGACAACTTCGCCTGAACCCAATAACTTCGCCTGCGGCGGCTGTTCGGCCAAAAACGCATCAGAAACACCAAAACGCAGATCTCGAACCATAGCCTAAGAGCCTAAGGCTCTGATACCACTTGTAAGTCCCCCCGGGGCGTCGCTGATCGATACGAGATCCGCACGAGGTCTAGGAGTGCGGAATCCTCCTAGACTCGTTTAATGGTGTAGAAAACGAAGAACACGATTACACACAAACCAACACACGAACAAACACACGAATGGGATAAACACATCTGTAGATCTTTTATATAATAACCAAAACACATAACATACCAAACACGAAAACAAATGACGGCCAACCCGAGATGAGCTCCACCTCGGGCCGTCCCACACGACTCTCCCTCTCTGTTTCTCTCTAGACAATTGAACTTAACACACAAAACTCTAACTTTTGTCGATCCACAAACCTAAACAAGACACACAAGTATATAGATAAACCAACTTCGCGGGCTTGGGCTTGGGCATGTAGGCGAAGTTGTTCTTAACTTCGCCTATGGCGAAGTTGTTATAACTTCGCCTAAGGCGAAGTTGTTATAACTTCGCCTATGGCGAAGTTGTTATAACTTCGCCTAAGGTGAAGTTGTTCTAACTTCGCCTATGGCGAAGTTGTTATAACTTCATCTTCGCCTATGGCGTCTCCGCTGGTCAGAATTGCATAGCGACGGTCACAAAATGCACCAACAGACTCCCCTTTGACCGTTGCTCTCAATTCTAACAAACATAAAAGATCATCTGTTACAAAACATGCACCAACAGACTCCCTCTTAACTGATGATCTTATGTTTTCTTCTTCTTGTAGGACTCGATTGCACTATTATCTTCAAACTTGAACTTCACATATACATGCAACATCCATCCTGCCTTCAACCAGTCGTGTCTGAAACTGTCTTGTAACTCCACAAATCTACCAATCACCCGACGTCTTCCTTATAAGATCTTCCCTTCAGTGTAAGCTTCTTCGACTATATCGATTGAGGTCTTTGACATGCATGCATCCCCGTGCCTAATTGATCATCTCAACCAATAGCGTGAAGTTCTTCTAACTTCACCAACACGTGAAGTTGGGCTCCCTCCATAACTTCACCAACACGTCGGAATTGTATAGTAAGATAAGGTTCAATCTTCAACTACTCAACATCAAGTGATCAATTTCATCACAAAACCACCTTGACATAATCTAACACACATGACCATTAGTTAATCCGAAGCATCTTCAATCACAATGGATAACGATCAAGAACATAAACACTTTAATTCCCGATTAAATCCAACTTGTTCCAAAATTTTCACTTTAATAAATAAGCATCACGTTTCAGGATCCAATTCTCGAACGCCTTGAAAATAACATAAATAATATGCTCTGACCGCAATCCAGTAATGATGAAAACCTTCAGTTCGATTTGACTTTCTTCAGTTGGTCAACCTCAAACAACAACAATTTCTTTGCCCACAAACACCCAAATATGTGTCAATATCCAGTTTCAATCAACATCCCATTCACAACTTCAACTCCATATCCAGAGTTGACCCGTATTTGTTCACACGTAAGACCGAGAGATAGCAAGTTTCACTCGTTGTCGGAACAACACTTTCGGTCTCACAAAAATCGTGTACACCTGGCCATACAGACGAAAACTCCAAACAATTTTTTTTTTTTTTAATTTTTTTTTTAACTTCGCCTAAAGTCAACTTCGCCTAAAAGTCAACTTCGCCTGTCCATAACTTCGCCTGGCTGCTAACTTCACCTAAACCCTAAAATTTAAGCGACAACTTCGCCTGAACCCAATAACTTCGCTTGCGGCGGCTGTTCGGCCAAAAACGCATCAGAAACACCAAAACGCAGATCTCGAACCATAGCCTAAGAGCCTAAGGCTCTGATACCACTTGTAAGTCCCCCCGGGGCGTCGCTGATCGATACGAGATCCGCACGAGGTCTAGGAGTGCGGAATCCTCCTAGACTCGTTTAATGGTGTAGAAAACGAAGAACACGATTACACACAAACCAACACACGAACAAACACACGAATGGGATAAACACATCTGCAGATCTTTTATATAATAACCAAAACACATTACATACCAAACACGAAAACAAATGACGGCCGACCCGAGGTGAGCTCTACCACGGGCCGTCCCACACGACTCTCCATCTCTGTTTCTCTCTAGACAATTGAACTTAACACACAAAACTCTAACTTTTGTCGATCCACAAACCTAAACAAGACAAACAAATATATAGATAAACCAACTTCGCGGGCTTGGGCTTGGGCCTGTAGGCGAAGTTGTTCTTAACTTCGCCTATGGCGAAGTTGTTATAACTTCGCCTAAGGTGAAGTTGTTCTAACTTCGCCTATGGCGAAGTTGTTATAACTTCGTCTTCGCCTATGGCGTCTCCGCTGGTCAGAATTGCATAGCGACGGTCACAAAATGAACCAACAGACTCCCCTTTGACCGTTGCTCTCAATTCTAACAAACATAAAAGATCATCTATTACAAAACATGCACCAACAGACTCCCTCTTAACTGATGATCTTATGTTTTCTTCTTCTTGTAGGACTCGATTGCACTATTATCTTCAAACTTGAACTTCACATATACGTGCAACATTCATCCTGCCTTCAACCAGTCGTGTCTGAAACTGTCTTGTAACTCCACAAATCTACCAATCACCCGACGTCTTCCATATAAGATCTCCCCTTCAGTGTAAGCTTCTTCGACTATATCGATTGAGGTCTTTGACATGCATGCATCCCCGTGCCTAATTGATCATCTCAACCAATCACGTGAAGTTCTTCTAACTTCACCAACACGTGAAGTTGGGCTCCCTCCACAACTTCACCAACACGTCGGAATTGTATAGTAAGATAAGGTTCAATCTTCAACTACTCAACATCAAGTGATCAATTTCATCACAAAACCACCTTGACATAATCTAACACACATGACCATTAGTTAATCCGAAGCATCTTCAATCACAATGGATAACGATCAAGAACATAAACACTTTAATTCCCGATTAAATCCAACTTGTTCCAAAATTTTCACTTTAATAAATAAGCATCACGTTTCAGGATCCAATTCTCGAACGCCTTGAAAATAACATAAATAATATGCTCTGACCGCAATCCAGTAATGATGAAAACCTTCAGTTCGATTTGACTTTCTTCAGTTGGTCAACCTCAAACAACAACAATTTCTTTCCCACAAACACCCAAATATGTGTCAATATCCAGTTTCAATCAACATCCCTTCACAACTTCAACTCCATATCCAGAGTTGACCCGTATTTGTTCACACGTAAGACCGAGAGATACCAAGTTTCACTCGTTGTCGGAACAACACTTTCGGTCTCACAATAATCGTGTACACCTGGCCATACAAACGAAAACTCCAAACAATTATTTTTTTTAATTTTTTTTTTTAACTTCGCCTAAAAGTCAACTTCGCCTAAAGTCAACTTCGCCTGTCCATAACTTCGCCTGTCCATAACTTCGCCTGGCTGCTAACTTCACCTAAACCCTAAAATTTAAGCGACAACTTCGCCTGAACCCAATAACTTCGCATGCGGCGGCTGTTCGGCCAAAAACGCATCAGAAACACCAAAACGCAGATCTCGAACCATAGCCTAAGAGCCTAAGGCTCTGATACCACTTGTAAGTCCCCCCGGGGCGTCGCTGATCGATACGAGATCCGTACGAGGTCTAGGAGTGCGGAATCCTCCTAGACTCGTTTAATGGTGTAGAAAACGAAGAACACGATTACACACAAACCAACACACGAACAAACACACGAATGGGATAAACACATCTGCAGATCTTTTATATAATAACCAAAACACATTACATACCAAACACGAAAACAAATGACGGCCGACCCGAGGTGAGCTCTACCTCGGGCCGTCCCACACGACTCTCCCTCTCTGTTTCTCTCTAGACAATTGAACTTAACACACAAAACTCTAACTTTTGTCGATCCACAAACCTAAACAAGACACACAAATATATAGATAAACCAACTTCGCGGGCTTGGGCTTGGGCCTGTAGGCGAAGTTGTTCTTAACTTCGCCTATGGCGAAGTTGTTATAACTTCCTTAAGGTGAAGTTGTTCTAACTTCGCCTATGGCGAAGTTGTTATAACTTCGCCTAAGGTGAAGTTGTTCTAACTTCGCCGATGGCGAAGTTGTTATAACTTCGTCTTCGCCTATGGCGTCTCCGCTGGTCAGAATTGCATAGCGACGGTCACAAAATGCACCAACAGACTCCCCTTTGACCGTTGCTCTCAATTCTAACAAACATAAAAGATCATCTGTTACAAAACATGCACCAACAGACTCCCTCTTAACTGATGATCTTATGTTTTCTTCTTCTTGTAGGACTCGATTGCACTATTATCTTCAAACTTGAACTTCACATATACATGCAACATCCATCCTGCCTTCAACCAGTCGTGTCTGAAACTGTCTTGTAACTCCACAAATCTACCAATCACCCGACGTCTTCCATATAAGATCTCCCCTTCAGTGTAAGCTTCTTCGACTATATCGATTGAGGTCTTTGACATGCATGCATCCCCGTGCCTTATTGATCATCTCAACCAATCACGTGAAGTTCTTCTAACTTCACCAACAAGTGAAGTTGGGCTCCCTCCACAACTTCACCAACACGTCGGAATTGTATAGTAAGATAAGGTTCAATCTTCAACTACTCAACATCAAGTGATCAATTTCATCACAAAACCACCTTGACATAATCTAACACACATGACCATTAGTTAATCCGAAGCATCTTCAATCACAATGGATAACGATCAAGAACATAAACACTTTAATTCCCGATTAAATCCAACTTGTTCCAAAATTTTCACTTTAATAAATAAGCATCACGTTTCAGGATCCAATTCTCGAACGCCTTGAAAATAACATAAATAATATGCTCTGACCGCAATCCAGTAATGATGAAAACCTTCAGTTCGATTTGACTTTCTTCAGTTGGTCAACCTCAAACAACAACAATTTCTTTGCCCACAAACACCCAAATATGTGTCAATATCCAGTTTCAATCAACATCCCATTCACAACTTCAACTCCATATCCAGAGTTGACCCGTATTTGTTCACACGTAAGACCGAGAGATACCAAGTTTCACTCGTTGTCGGAACAACACTTTCGGTCTCACAATAATCGTGTACACCTAGCCATACAGACGAAAACTCCAAACAAATTTTTTTTTTTTTTTTTTTTTTTTTTTTAACTTCGCCTAAAAGTCAACTTCGCCTAAAAGTCAACTTCTCCTATCCATAACTTCGCCTGTCCATAACTTCGCCTGGCTGCTAACTTCACCTAAACCCTAAAATTTAAGCGATAACTTCGCCTGAACCCAATAACTTCGCCTGCGGCGGCTGTTCGGCCAAAAACGCATCAGAAACACCAAAACGCAGATCTCGAACCATAGCCTTAGAGCCTAAGGCTCTGATACCACTTGTAAGTCCCCCCGGGGCGTCGCTGATCGATACGAGATTCGCACGAGGTCTAGGAGTGCGGAATCCTCCTAGACTCGTTTAATGGTGTGGAAAACGAAGAACACGATTACACACAAACCAACACACGAACAAACACACGAATGGGATAAACACATCTGCAGATCTTTTATATAATAACCAAAACACATTACATACCAAACACGAAAACAAATGACGGCCGACCCGAGGTGAGCTCTACCTCGGGCCGTCCCACACGACTCTCCCTCTCTGTTTCTCTCTAGACAATTGAACTTAACACACAAAACTCTAACTTTTCTCGATCCACAAACCTAAACAAGACACACAAATATATAAACCAACTTCGCGGGCTTGGGCTTGGGCCTGTAGGCGAAGTTGTTCTTAACTTCGCCTATGGCGAAGTTGTTATAACTTCGCCTAAGGTGAAGTTGTTATAACTTCGCCTTCGCCTATGGCGTCTCCGCTGGTCAGAATTGCATAGCGACGGTCACAAAATGCACCAACAACTTACTTTCTAAGGCTTATACCGAGAGGCTAAACTATAGATTTACGATAACATCCTTGATATTGATAACAAAAGGATCGATAAAAGAAAGTTAGGAATGCTATATATAAAAGTTAACTAACATAACTTGATTGAAAATTTTGAATTTTTTGGTTTGTACAAGTGTAGATATCAGGAAATTTAACAAATGGTGAAAACAACTAAATGCTATCAGACCATCACCTCTAAAATCTTTAAAGCTAACTAACGTGTTGAACACTTTTGTTTTTCAACTTTTTCAACACATAGTTGTACGGTACACACTGTAATATGCACATGAATGAATTGTATCGAAGCATAAAATATTTTCATTTAAATTATGAGAAATTGCATTACAATTATACGTGGTGCTTACCACAAATGTTTTCACATCAGAATTAGGGAAAATTAGCACTAATTACAATACAATAATATACCTTGAAGGCCAACTAATATTCGTCAATCTATCTATTCTAATAAAATACTACCAATTTTTGCCACTTGTAACAACTCGGGTTTTTCGTTTATTAAAATAAGTATCTGATACTCGATTCATTTTCATTTTCGGGTAATTTTAATCAATAAAATATTTATTTCATTATATATTCCTTTAGTTAGTATTAAACTTTGAGATATATCATTTTTAACCTTAAACATAAGTTTTACCCTTTTTTGTAGCCACATATAAAATACAAGGACCAAATTGCGACATTTTCAAAAGATTATAATATACCTTTTAATCAAACCCATATCCTTTTACCCAACCCCGTATTTGAACCCAAACCCATTTACCCGATGGTTTTCTTGAGTATTAATCCTCATTATAACTTTGGAATTGATCTTCGCAGATCGTTTATACATGTATTGCGTACCTTACCGACCAAACGATTATGGAAAACGGATCTAATTGATGTGATTTAACCAATTTTAACAAAACCCGTCTATAGCACTTTGGGGATATACCACTTAGATATGATAAAAATTCAATAAAACATGTATGCATCTTCTTTACACCTCAGCGACCCTTAACCCTAAAACAATTACACCATACATGATGTCGTTGACATGTTTCTGGATGCACGTTCTCGCTATCATTCTTCTTGGGCGTTCACCATTAATTGATTGTTGTTACTGGTAATTGATTTATGTTTCAAGTTCGTTTCAATCTCTAATTCATTAACCCTAACGTTAATTGAACCAATCTTTAACCGATTAACGAATTTGTAAAATTAGGGTTCATAATCAATTTGGGCTAAAGTCTGTTATGGTATTTAAAATTATGTTTCCAGTTTATAATCATATCGTGACTTGGCTCAGCTGGTTGTTTGTTGCGTGTGTCCACCAGCGAACCGACCAGGGGCGCGGCTTCGAGCCCTGGCCAGCCCACTTTTTGTATTTTATTTTTGTGAATTGTTCTTAAAAGTTTAAATGACTTATAAACTAATTTATTAATTAATATTAAATATAAAACAAACATTATTGTATTTAAACCGGCATTTTTGAGTTTCATTTCTTGTCAAATAAATCTCGTTACAAGTTTTATATGTGTAAATATATATATATATATATATGAAATTGGCAAGCTAAACGTGAGAATCAAGTAGAGTAATTATATTTACAAGCAGAGTAATTATGTACTTACATCATAGAGTAATTACTCTATGACGTAAGTACATAATTACTCTGCTTGTAAATATAATTACTCTACTTGATTCTCACGTTTAGCACGTCAATTTCATTTGTACGTTAACATTCCCCTATATATATATGTATGTATGCGTTGTAAGTATATATCAATAATAAACATTAACTTACTGAAAACCGACACTTTAAATCCACGTTTTCTTGTCGTTGAGCGTTTTTACAAACTTTTATCTTTATTATATATGTATTATTCATTTTTTTAAATAAAAACATAATAAACATGTTAAGGGTGTTAACTATAACTTTACCATTAAATCTCGTCAAAGATTCAAGATAGATATTTATTGATTATTATTATGTGTATTACTACATATTATAATTATTTATTTAAATACTTATATATTTATATTTTATTTTATCGAATAGTTATAAGTATATTTTATATTAAAATTAGCTATTTAAATTATCAATTTATAAATTTCTTATATATCTATCATATCAAGTACACAAGGGTAATTTTATAAATATTAAAAATAATGATTTTAATAGATAAATTTTACACAATAATATTAATTTTTGCAATAATAATAACAATAGAAATTCATCGATCAATCAATAACCATACTAATAACAAAAAATAATTCAATTCACATCGAAATCTTAAATCCACTACTCGTGTTATATCTTTTATAATTAATCTATATTATTATATTTAACTAAGAATCCTTGTCGGTGCAACCCGAAGGGTTTAGCTGTTTACTTTTTCACATCATCACTTGATCATTTGTTCATCCGTTAAGGTGAGTATCTCACTCCCCTATTTTACTCATTTTATCTTTTGGGAACATATGCGTAGCTAGATATTTTACTATTATATAGTATCCACAACTTGCAACTATTATCCTTGTGTGTATATCAGTTTATGCATAACTTTCAATTTGTAAGGCCCCGTTCCCAGTGCCCTACATTAGCGTTAGATTTACTCATAAACACAGTTCTAAATAGCAAAGTTAATTAAAACTTACATGGAATATTAATAATAATAGTCAACCATTCATTAAAAACGTTCGTAACTTGTCTTTTAAAACATAATATAAAACACATTATCAAACATCATGACAAATCTTCAGATGCCAGCCTCTTCAACCCTACCTTGTGTCTCCCTCAAGCCAGTTGTCGCAGTCGATTAACCTGCGTGCATATTAAAAGTCAGCTACGCTGAGTGAGTTCTAGTTAATCAGGAAACATACAATACATTCAAATACTTACATACATACATATCCGAAGATACATGTCTTCACCTATCTTACATACATACATGCGTACTTTCATTATTTCTTTCATACTTACATATATACTTTCATTCATACATATA
This sequence comes from Bidens hawaiensis, assembly GCF_021521415.1. Lineage (NCBI taxonomy): Eukaryota > Viridiplantae > Streptophyta > Magnoliopsida > Asterales > Asteraceae > Bidens > Bidens hawaiensis. The sequence goes on along the minus strand of NW_027501937.1, from coordinate 30,527 downwards.
CGTTTTAAAGAGCGTGCCGCCCTATAACCTTCGTAGATATTATTAGGGACGGTTCCCTACATTCGCATATATTATTAGGGTATGTTCCCTACATTCGCAGATATTATTAGGGTATGTTCCCTACATTCACAAATATTATAGGGTATGTACCCTGCATCCGCAGATATTATTAGGTTATGTTCCATTTGTAACCATACCTTCCATCTGTTCTATAACCATACATACCTTTCTTTATATAATCATACTTTTGTACATACCCATTTCATTACATACTTTCATAAATACATAATTCATACGAGGCACACTACACATCACTTTCCCAGTCGATACGTGTCAAATCCGAAGATCGTTCACGCACCGACAAGCATTCATTCATAACATTCATACATACTAGCATATCAATCATTATAGCATAGACTTACCATTTAAGGTAAGTGTATTAACGTTCACATTTAGTATGCACATAGCCCCGAAAACATAACAAGAAAATGGGGCTAGAAACTCACGTGAACTCGGTTACGTTCACCGTTAATGGTTATTCCTTTTTTTAGCTGTGTGCGACAAACTGTATAACAATTACGCGTATCAGTTAACTATCACTACCCATATCGTGCTTCTAGTTTAATTATAACCCTCAATGAACGGGGGTCCGGGGGCAGCGCCCTTACCAGCAGGGTTCTAGGGGCGGGAGCCTCTAGCAAGGTCCAAGGGGAAGAGCCCCTGGCTGGGGTCGAGCTTACTCATAATTTATTATTTTATTTGCTAACTCATAAAGTTCGAGGGCTTCTTTGTAATTAAACCATTTAATTATAAGTCCAGGAACCTTTCTGTCATTCTTTTAAAGTCTAATTCATTATCCAATTCTTTAACGAATGGGGGCTCATAACGAATGGACTCATTCGTTACTTCATAACGAATGGCCACTTATGGACCCTCATAACGAATTGACCCTTATAACGAACTGACCTTCATAACGAATAGACACGTTCATTTAGTCTGGCTAACGAATGAACTCTATAACGAACGAGGTTTATTCGTCTTTCTCCTAACAAAATGGTCTTAACGAATGAGGGCTCATTCGTTTGTTTTCTGAAACGAATTACTTAACGAATGAAGCTCATTCGTTATTCCTTCTTAACGAATTGGCATAGCGAATTCGTTACACGCGCCTAAGGTTAGGTCATAGAATGTCAGAAACATTTTCTTACATTCTTAAATTCCCAATCATGCGCCGCCTTTTCGGCGCCGTCGTGCCTGAAAAACGGGAAGTGCCCGGAAAAAAGTATTTCTACACCGTTTTTCGTCCCGATCGTTCCGTATCCGAGCTAGGGTGACCCCAAGCTAGTCTTTCGATCGATATATACCCGATTCCACCCAGATCTCATGGTTATAACGGTTTAGGATGTCGGCTCGTGGTTTCGCGACTAGATCTAGCGGGTTTGGGTCCATATAAGATCATACTATCATTACCTCGGATAAATGATCGGTTTTCCTCCTTGGGTTCGGCTAGAGAACAGTGAAAGAGAGAGAGAACTTAAGTGTGTGTTTTGGATGGTGTATGGAATGGGTGGAAATGAATGGATTAATGAATGATTATAATTTATATATTACGGGTCATGGGCTTAAACCCATGGTCTTTCTTCCTTCCTTCCTTTATAATCCAAGTCCATTACCCACATTTATTTAACACAACACAAGCTCAACTCTTAATAATTTAATATCATTACTTTATTACTCGAAACTGAAAACGGGATGTGACAAGTTTTCCCTCCTTAAAGAGGTTTCGTCCCCGAAACCTAACTATTACACAATCCCGAGTAAAACTTGTGCATCTCTTCTTCAACTTCCCAAGTGATATCTGATCATTTACGGTGCTTCCATATAACCTTCAAAAAAAGAGATAACTTTATGACGAAGCTGCTTTTCTTTGCGGTCAATGATCTCTACCAGTTGTTCAATGTAGTTTAACTGCTCATCAATCTCGATGTCTACTAGTGGCACATGTGACCTGTCATCAGCTAGGCACTTTCTTAAGTGAGAAACATGAAAGGTAGAGTGAATCCTTTCTAACTCCTCAGGCAAATCCAGTTTGTACGCCACTTCGCCCACACGATCGACGATCTTAAATGGTCCAATATACCTTGGACTCAACTTTCCCCTCTTCCTAAAACGAATGATTCCTTTCCAAGGCGAGACCTTGAGCATCACATTTTCACCAACGTTAAACTCGATTGGTCGTCGCCGCTTATCAGCATACGATTTCTGACGGTCTTGATCATCTTTAATTCTTGCCTTGATATGCTCGAACTGATGTGCGAAAATATATATATAAATAAAACACAAGTCGCAACTAAGCTTTAAAAACCAAACAATCTATCCTAGTTCACACAAACGGCAAGTATACCGATCGCGTATAGCACAGATAAGGAAAGTCAGGATATCGAACTCGAAGACACGTGAAAACGTTTTTAATTACTAAACTCTAACCAAGACTCACCAAAATAATATTTAAATGATTTTTAATATTTAGAATTAATTAAACTGCTTAACTTAATTAAATGAAAACTTTTGACAAAATACTTTGAAAACTTTGACTGCAGTGATAAAAACGTCTACCTAGGAATGAATCATGTTGATAAAAATAACAAGACAATGGATTGAAAATATTCAAGACACCGGTTATAAAAGATGACACAACCAAAACTTGTTTAAGAAAGTCAAATTACCTCTCAGTCTCTCTAACAAACTCTAACTTGTTTTAGTTGATTTTAAAGAATAAACCGGAAAAACAATTATTAACGTGTTCTAATGCCGACTCCCCTCTCAGTCTCACCGACACACTAGCCTAATGGAAACGAATACTACGCAACCAAGGATAGAGGAACAATTTAACTTAACCCAAATTAAACCAACTAATTGCACATAAACACTCAAACTTGACAAGACAAAAACCCGCTCTCGCGCGGTCTTAATTCTAACAAGTAAAAGCAACGAGACAATATTACTTCTTATCACCTCTCGGTCTTAAAGAAGGTGTATTTTAACTGATTTTAGAAGATTTATATTACCCACTTATCCCTACGGTTGTACACCCCGCAAATAAACCCAAAACACCGAGTAAAGAGTTTAACAAGCAATCAATTAATCAAAACCAATTCAATTAACTAATGCAAGAGAATTATAAGTAATAACAAATAAAACACAGCCATCACACACAATCTAATTTATGGTTTAGTTAAACTTTACATCAATAATTAAGTCTTGAACATTAACAATCCATTAAACAAGTCAAAACCACTCAACAATCATCTATCCTAGGTAGAACAAACAAGTTTAGCCTAGCATTGATTTTGGACAGCCATGCATACTCAAGAAAAATACCATAAACATCATCATAAACATTATAAAACTCATTCAAGATCCAAACTCAATCAATAACAAGACAAACTATCAAACAATTGCAAAACAATTCAAATCAAAAGACCAAATCAATAGAGTTAGGGTTCTTGAACAATAATTAAAGTTTATGGATGAATTGCTATCAAGTATGGCTGAGATTTATGCTTATTTGAAGCCCCTAGCTGCTGCCCAAGATCACCCCGAGCCTCCTCTTCCTTCTCCAGCCGCCAACAGCCTCAGCCGCCACCTCTTTCTTCTTTTCTTTCTTCTTTTTCCGGCCGGCTGCAAGAGTTCCGATCGGAACTTTAGGGTTTCTAGGGTTTTGGTTTTGATTTCGGGATTTGTAGCTGAATAATGGCTGGTTACTCTTTTAATTAACTTAATATAATATTATATAAGGCCTTTAAGATGTGGGCTTGGGTCGGGCCTTGACTTGTAAGTTTGAAAGTTGAACAATTAAGCCCCTAAACTCTTCAATTTTAACTCTTTTTCCACCAAACTTCATAACCTACAAGAAAACAATCATCTTTGTAACATCAAGCATAAACAAACCATAAAACTTAATAATTATACTAAAAAGCAATTAAAACATGATAAAAATGATACGGAAAGTAAGTGTGTTTCACTACACATCACGAACCTTGACGAGGCTTCTTGCACAACTTCTAGGCTACCAATCTCCTTCTGAACCAATCTCTCCCTCAACATACAGGAGTTCTACAACGTCTACCAAAAGCATCTCAAACGGTGGCTTACCAATACTCGAATGGTAGCTGTTGTTATAGGAGAACACTGCCAGATGCAGTTGATCATCCCAACTTCCTCCAAAGTCTAAAACACAAGCACGTAGCATATCCTCAAGGTTTTGGATCGTCCTTTTTAACTGCCCATCTGTTTGAGGATGATACGCCGTACTGATGTCCAGTCTTGTTCCCATAGATTTCATGGAACTTCTTCCAAAATCTTGAAGTAAAGCGAGTATCTCTATCAGACACAATTGATAACGGCGCTCCATGTTTAGCCACAACCACTTTTATGAACACATTAGCTAACGATTCTGACGAGATAGCCTCTCTTATAGGCAGAAAGTGAGCACTATTAGTCAAACGGTCCACTATCACCCAGATGGTATCATGATGTTTAGCTGTACGGGGTAGCTTAGTTATGAAATCCATGGCGATGTGTTCTCATTTCCATTTAGGTATTTCTTGTGGCTGCATCTTTCCATAAGGCTTCTAGTGCTCAGCTTTGACTTGCAAGCAAGTTAAGCACTTACTAACATAATCTACTACATCATTCTTTATACTCGACCACCAATAGTCTCTCTCTAGGTCTTGATACGTCGTGGAATCCACAAACAGTCAAACCTAGTCTTTACACCATGAGTGTTATCTATCAGCTCATTTTGTTGTTTGAAAATTCTCTCTTTCTTTATTAGCCCTTCATCTGCAAGCACCTCAGACTGCACCTTGGTGATTTCTTCAAAGAGATCTGAGTTAATGATCAACTTATAAGACTTCACTGTTGCAATGACTTCTTCGTTCTTATGGCTTAGTGCGTCGGCAACTACATTAGCCTTACCAGGATAGTATTTGATATCACAGTCGTAGTCCTTTATCAACTCTAGCCATCTTCTCTGTCTCATGTTCAACTCTTTCTGCTCGAATAAATACTTTAAACTCTTATGATCCGTATAGATGGTACACTTAGTACCATACAGATAATGCCTCCATATCTTAAGAGCATGCACTACTGTCGCTAGCTCTAAATCATGAGTCGGGTAGGTACTCTCATGAACCTTGAACTGTCTAGACGCATAAGCTATAACCTTTCCTCGTTGCATTTGCCCGCAACCCAACCCACGATGCGAGGCATCAGTACAAACAACCAAATCCTCATAACCATCGGGTAGAGCAAGGATTGGAGCTTGTGTGAGTCTTTTCTTTAATTCCTCAAAAGCTTCTTCCTGCAACTTACCCCAATTGAATACTACAGACTTCCGAGTCATTTCGGTCAGCGGTGCGGCTATCTTGGAGAAGCCTTCAATGAATCTTCTATAATAGCCAGCCAACCCTAAGAAGCTGCGTATATCAATCGGGTTCTGCGGAGTCTTCCAATTCGTTATCGCTTCAATCTTAGCTGGGTCCACGGTAATCCCTTTAGGATTGAGTACATGACCTAGAAACTGTACCTCACGCAACCAGAATGCGCACTTCGAAAAGTTAGCATACAGTTTCTCTTCCTTCAGCTTCTCTAATACTTCTCTTAGATGCTTAGCATGATCCGACTCGCTCTTAGAATAAATCAATATGTCGTCAATGAAGACGATGACCGACTTATCTAACATCGGCCAACATACTTATTCATCATATCCATAAATGTTGTGGGAGCATTCGTTAGACCGAACGACATCGCGAGAAACTCGTAGTGTCCATACCGCGTTCGAAACGCTGCCCTAGGTATGTCTGCCTCTTTCACCTTCAACTGTTGATAACATGATCAAAGGTCTATTCGTGAGAACCAACTCAAACCTTATAGTTGATAAAACAAATCATCAATCTGTGGCAACGGATATCTATTCTTTACCGTAAGCTTATTCAACTCCATCCCCAAAACCACATCGAACTTTCCTAAGGTCATGACATGCAAGGCCAATCCATCCCCAAAACCACATCGAACTCTCCTAAGGTCATGACATACAAGGTAACAGGAAACTCATGTCCCTCTAACTCTATCTTACATTCCTTAACCATTCTGATTATTTTAACCGAGGTGTCACTAGCGGTTTCTACTATAAAGGTTTTAGGCACTCGGCACATTTCATTTTTGCTAAGTTACTAAACGTTGTCGCTACAAAACTTCTATTCGCACCCGAATCAAACAACATTGAAGTACAAATACCGTTTACTAGAAACGTACCTTTCACAACATCTGGAATCTGCTTGTCCTGCTCCTGAGTCAGCATGTAGACCTTAGTCCTCGACCTCACTTGTTCAGCATCTTTCTTCTCACTTCCTCCAGCTTCACCACCAGTGCAGGCCCTTGATAGGTGACCGGTCTTACCGCACCTATAACATGCGGGTTTTGCATGGCAATCCTGAGCGAAATGCCCCATCTTTCCACATTTGTAACAGGCATTTGACCCCAACTTGCATTCCCCACCATGGGACTTTCCACACTTGTGACACACGACAGAACCAGTACCCCACTTGCACTCACCAGAGTGCATCTTACCACAAGTCTTCCACGACCTCTTCTCCCACACTTTCTGTCTCTTATCTTTGGGGTTCCATGATTGGGTACCGAGTCGCTTAGCAGGAACAACCCATTTCTTCTCTCTCTTCTCTTCTAACACCACATCATCCACAGCCAGGTCATCGTATATATCTCTGTGACTTCTACAGCAGAGTCAAAAGTAGCAGGTTTAATTGCCCTGACTAAGGTACGGACGTTCTGTGGAAGTCCTCTTATGTAGCACTTGATCATTTTCAGTTTAGTGTTCACCATGTCAGGCACCAACCTAGACATGCGGTTGAATTCAGTAGTATACTTGTGGTGTGTCATCCTTCCTGCCTTCAAATTCAGAAACTTCATCTCAACCCTCTCAACCTCCGCATCAGCACAAAACCACTTCATAATCATATCCTTCAAATCATCCCATCTCATAGCCTTAATCTCTTCTCGAGTCTTTCTCTGTTCCACAGCTTCCCACCAGCACATAGCTTCATCTCCAAATGACTGAGTGGCATAACCCACCGCTTGGTCAGGACGACACTCACTAATTCGGATAATCTTGTCCTTGGCGATTATCCATTGGAGAGTGGCGATTGCATCCCCCAAACCAGCCAGCTTCGGCGGGTCGCAACCTTTGAACGACTTATAGTTACACCCACCTCGGCCTCTCTTCCTCTCATCAACTTTCACATATCGGACTTCACTCGATTCACCTTACCTATCATCAGCTTTCTTACCGTCATCCCCTACCCTCTCAGCGGTACTCACATGGCTTCCAGCAGACTTTTCAGGTTGCAGGTTCTTCACAGCAGCAGCTACAGCTTGAGCAATGTCTACTTGAACAGCAGAGTCAAGTTGATACCCTTCATTGTTGCTCGGATTTCGTCCAGCTGCAGTTCCTTCTTCTCTGGAGTTAGTATTTGGCTCTACAGAAGGTTCTCGGATAATATGTGGCCTATCACGACATCCAGTACGACCTCCTTGACCACTGACCTTTCTTGCTCCAGCCATTGGTATTCTATAAGGAACACAAACGTCGTCCCTCAAGGAACTATTTAGTACAAGGATACTAAGGCTAATAGGTAATAACAGTGGCCAGCTGTGATTAGCTGATCATGTTATTTTCCGTGTCCTATACACTTCCACTTATGAGTCTATTTGTTCTGGTTCTACTTTTAAGCAGTTACACAATCAAACGGTTCATATAATCACATCCTCCTATCCCTAGCAGTTAAGCTAGCTTCCTTATACTTTCTTACATTATACATGAAATTAATCATACATTTTACCTTTACTGATCTTGCTTGAGTGACACATGGCTTTCTTGAACTGGCATCTTATTTCTTTTCTTTCTTAAGTCTCATTCTCTGTTCAAGTCTAAGCATGTACAATGCTTAATCCTCTCGAACTAATGCTCTGATACTAACTTGTAAGGCCTCGTCTTCGGTGCCCTACATTAGCACTGGATTTACTCATAAACACAGTTCTAAATATCAGAGTTAAATAAAACTTTCGTGGAAAATTAATAATAATAGTCAACCATTCATTACAAACATTCGTAAATTGTCTTTTAAAAAATAATATAAAACACAGTATCAAACATCATGACAAATCTTCAGATGACAGCCTCTTCAACCCCGCCATGTGTCTCCCTCAAGCCAGCTGTCTTAGTCGATTAACCTGCGTGCATACTAAAAGTCAGCTACGCTGAGTGAGTTCTAGTTAATCAGGCAACATACAATACATTCACATACTTACATACATACATATCCGAAGATACATGTCTTCACCTTTCATAAATAATTACATACATGCGTACTTTCATTCTTTCTTTCATACTTTCATTCATACATATACGTTTTAAAGAGTGTGCCGCCCTATAACCTTCGCAGATATTATTAGGGTCTATTCCCTACATTCACAAATATTATTAGGGTTTGTTCCCTACATCCGCAGATATTATTTGGGTATGTTCCCTGCATTCGCAGATATTATTAGGGTATGTTCCCTTTGTAACCATACCTTTCATCTGTTCTATAACCATACATACCTTTCTTTATAAAATCATACTTTCGTACATACCCAATTCATTACATACTTTCATACATACGTATTTCATATGAGGCATACTACACATCACTTTCCCTGTCGATACGTGCGATATCCGAAGATCGTTCACGCACCGACAAGCATTCATCATAACATTCATACATACTAGCATATCAATCATTATAGCATAGACTTTCCATTTAAGGTAAGTGTATTAACGTTCATATTGAGTATGCACACAGCCTAGAAAACATAACAAGAAAATGGGGCTATAAACTCACCTGAACTTGGTTACATTCACCGTTAATGGTTATTCCTTTCTTTAGCTGTGCACGACTAATTGTATAACAATTACACTTATCAATTAACTATCACTACCCATATCGTGTTTCTAGTTAAATTATAACCCTCAATGAACGGGGGTCCAGGGGCAGCACGGTTCTAGGAGCAGCAGCCCCTAGCAAAGTCCAAGGGGCAGAGCCCCTGGCTAGGGTCGATCTGACTCATAATTTATTATTTTATTTGCTAACTCATAAAGTTCGAGAGGTTCTTTGTAATTAAACCATTTTATTCTAAGTCCAGGGGCCTTTCTATCATTCTTTCAAAGTCTAATTCGTTATCCAATTCTTTAACGAATGAGGGCTCATAACAAATGGACTCGTTCGTTACTTCATAACGAATGGCCACTTATGGACCCTCGTAACGAATTGACCCTTATAACTAGCTGACCTTCATAACGAATGGACTCATTCGTTTGGTCTGGCTAACAAATGAACTCTATAACGAATGAGGTTCATTCGTCTCTCTCTTAACGAATGGCCCTAACGAATGGCCTTAACGAATGAGGGCTCATTCGTTAGTTTTCCGTAACGAATTAATTAACGAATGAAACTCATTCGTTATCCCTTCTTAACTAATTGGCATAGCAAATTCGTTACATGCGCCTAGGTTTAGGTCAGAGAATGTCAGAAACATTCTCTGACATTCTTAAATCCGCAATCATGTACCGCCTTTCCGGCGCCGTCGTGCCGGAAAAACGGGCGGTGGCCTAAAAAACGTGTTTCTACACCCTTTTTCGTCCCGATCGGTCCGGATCTGAGCTAGGGTGACCCCTAAGCTCGTCTTTGGATTGGTTTATTCCCGATTCCACCCGGATCTCGTGGTTTTAACGTTTTAGGGTGTCGGCTCGTCGTTTCGCGATTAGATCTAGCGGGTTTGGGTGCATATAAGATCATACTATCATTACCTCGGATAAATGCTCGGTTTTCCTCCTTGGGTTCGGCTAGAGAAGAGAGGAAGAGAGAGAGAGCTTAAGTGTGTGTTTTGGATGGTGTATGGAATGGGTGGAAATGAATGGATTAATGAATGATTATAATTTATATATTATGGGTCATGAGCTTAAGCTCATGGCCTTTCTTCCATCCTTTATAATCCAAGTCCGTTACCCACATTTATTTAACCCAACACAAGCCCAACTCTTAATAATTTAATATCATTACTTTATTACACAAAACTGATAACGGGATGTTACACTATTTGCTTACTTGCTTTATTTTACCAAATTCGGAGAGGTCCATCATTAATAGTATGATCATACGACCGTCGTAGTGGCCGGCGTCCATTCTCATGACAATGGTTTCGCCAACAACTCATTTTTGGTAACCAATGCTAATTCGCATGGAAACGGTTTAGCCCTATGTTTATTATCTGATTGAATTGTTTATATGTTATGGCTCAATTGCTAATCTCACAGGAACAGTTTGCATTTTCTCTTACACATTATTATTGTAGTATCGTAAACTGGTGTTTTACTAACTCAACATGTGTTGTTGACAAATTTTTTATTTTATACGTATATGCAGGTTATCGTAGGAATTTAATGCAAGTTGGTGAAAATTTGGTGAAGAATTATGTTAGAAGAGATATAATCAAGATTTAAATTTGTATTTATTGTTTCTCTAATGAGTTGTACTTTGAATTTTATTATTTAAATATTTAATTAAGTTTAATAGATATTGTCACCTTTATTATTGCATGATAGTACCTTGAGAGCTGTGAGAAATCAACTCACGCCCCGACACTTCCGCCTTAGATTGGGGTGTGACACCACCTGTCAATCTCATAGCCCTCCTTATCTTTTTTTCAACTTATTTCAATCTATTGTCATTATCTTTTAGTCATTTCAAAATTCAAGTTTTTTTATTAAACGTAAATCCTAACCGATTCATTCATTAACATTAATGGTGAAATAAGAAAATAAAAATATGTCAAAATTGAGGTTGCAACCTATTAGAATAAAATTTTAAAATCACATGTAACTGTAAATTAAAGAAAATAAAGATGCATCAATGTAGAAAAATTTGGATTTGTATGGTAATAAATTATAAATTGTTTTTAAACTAGGTTTCAAGCATAAGTGCATAATTTTTTATATAAGATTGGTTTCAAATTTGGATTTAAAATTTTCACATATGCATTTGAACAAAGAAAAATACTTGTTTTCTTAATTTTCTCCAAACAGTTTGTATAAATATTGCAAACATTGAGAATACTTATTTTATATATCATTGAAGTTGAATATAATAATTATAATCCATATGTATAATGATTTACTATATGAACTATCTGTAATTTATTTATATGACTTTTTTATGTAATATAATATAAAGAGTTTTAGCAATAAGAATATCAATATTTAGTTTTAAATATTTTTTTTTATAACTCAGACAAAAATACTTTATAAATATATATTTTATTACTTGATTTGTGTTTTTTATACATTTAAATATATTTAATTTAATATGCATTAGAAAACAAATTACTTAATTAAATGCATTCAAAATTTTAAACAAAAATAATATGTTTTTATCTCATCCCACTATTTTCGTTTTTTTAGGATATTGAAACATAAATATCGTTTTTATCAGTAGTTTACATAATTTCAATATTGTTAGCTTATTAATTTTATTTTTATACAAATAAAAAGAATTGAGGTTATGTTAGTATCATATGTTGGTTAATACATATTTAAAGTGTTTATATTCAAGATAATAAAGTTATACACACTTTTAAAAAAAATTAAAGTTATAGCATTTATTAATAAAATGCGTTATAAAAATTCACTATGATTCACACCTAATTATAATGTAAATTTATATAAATATTTATTACTTATATATTTTTTTATTATTTGAAACTTAATCATGTTCCTCATTACATTTCAGTGATATTCCATTTTCACATTAATTTAAAAAATATAGTTAATCTAATTGAAAGTCATTTACATGTTTCCAAAAAATACGAAATCTTTGGTTATTCTTTTTTTTCTGTATAAGTTGCTAAAATATATATTGAGTAATTAAATATTTCAACAGCTTCCCATAATATTAACTAATAACACGGGAGTAGTATTCAAAATTTAAACATTCATTTCAACACTTTCAGCTGTTATAAATAAGAATCGCTACCTTCTCTTTAAATCTTCTAATATGCTTCTAACTCAAGATGATAATCACTGTTATTTGAACAATGTATTTAAGGTTAGTATGTCTTTGTCATTTTTCTGGAAATTGAATTTATATGAAAATGAAACAAATCATTTTGTTATATTCTAATTTTCGGTTTTATTTGTTTCTTGATTATACAACTGTTAATTGTAAAATATAAAATTAACAAAAAAAAAGTGTCATACACAGAACACTAATGACAACAAATTTAACATGCTAAATCAATTTCAAATTCTAAAGACTCTAAGGGTGATTACATAAAGTTCAAATAATCTGGTTTTTTAGATAATCATGTTTGTTTGGATAAGCATGAATAGATGATCTCAAATGGCATCATATTAGTTGGTTAAAATGTATGATATTTTATGTGTATGAATAATTATTTTTTTTGCTAGTTACATGGATATATTATAATTTATCTAAGGTTGATCTATACATGAAAGAACCTTATTTGTAACACGGACAACTATACATGGCTATATCAAGAATTACAAGCAGACCTATATGTTACCTTATCAAGAGTTACAAGTAGACATGGACTAAAGATTTTAATTTTTGATAAAGAATGTATATCGACCACTACAACCACAAATGTAATGTACACAATGTTGTAAAAGTAGGTCTACAAGGCCGAGTACTCTCCGAGTACTCGCTACAAGGTATGGTGTCGAGGGGAGTTTCTTTAACTCCGCCTAGTTAATAAAAATTGGTCAAAGTTGGTCAACATTAACCTGAATCACATCTAGTCGGTTAACTTGGGTCTATTTTGACTTAAAAAATACAACATAATTCGTATTTCTATAGTATTAAAGAAGAATATCATTATTTTTAATTAATGATTAACATTTTTTAGAATAATTTAGTGTTTAAAAATGTATTTCTCTTATTTATATTGATATCCATTTATTTTGTTACAAATATTAGTAAACTTTTGATATTTGAAATATATATATTACCCAAAATCTAATTTTCTTTATATTTATCATGTCCGAGTACTCTCCGAGTACTCCCCGAGTACTCCAAGTACTCCCTCCAAGGGGGTCGGCCGCCTAGGGACCGCCTAGCGACTTTTGCAACATTGAATGTACATGGAAGTTTTTACTTATTTGTAACATATTTTTGTAATCTTAGGTAAATTTCGGTAATTTTAATGTAAATTTTAATTGTATTAACAATGTATGATCATTTTGTTGATTGTATTTCATTTAATGATTAAAATTTAAAATTTTCATCAAGAACCCGTGTAATACACGGGCATCAAACTAGTTGCACAATATAGGAGAGAGATCTACTTGCTTCTTCAATTGAACAATGGAAAAGAATTCTACATAACAAAATTCAAAATTCTTTTGGAACAAATCAAAACTAATATAAAACAAAAAGCATAATCACATAATATTCATTACGACGGTGAAGAGTGCAAGGTTTGTGGAGGAGAAGAGTAACCTTAACAAACTGAAAATTCAAATGTATCTTTGACGATTTACAAAATTGATTGAAGATGAGGTGACGAAGATGGTGATGTTGGGTGTGTTAAGGGATATGGGAAGAGGCACATGAAGAAGATTGAGATAAGAGGCACATGAAGAAGATTGAGATATATGTTGTATTTGAAAATCAGATCTTGCTTTCAAATTTTGATGGATATACCTTTTTTTCATAATAAAGCTTTTAGAGGAAGACTTGCCAACTCACCACATGTTTACTATGCTTTCCACAACTCAATGATTGCTTCAACAAGTGACACATAAGCATAATAAATATGGGGGATAAGTGCTCAAAATATTCTTCATTTATTATATAGGTAGATGTGTAACCATAGAAAGATGAAAAGTATGCATGTTATTCATGAAAGTCACATAGAGCATATGAGTGATTAACTTTCACTAAATGATAATTTTAAATATAGGACGGCTAGAAATTAAAATGGGTTGACCCATTTAACCGACAAAATACGTCCTTAACAGCGAAAGCAAGGGTTGTAGTCATCACAAATTTTACGCTAAACTCAAATGATTAAAGTATACAAGAGTTGATAAGATAATTGATGTAGTTCAACTTAGACTTAAGAAACCGATTCAAAAATGGTTACTAGCAAGTGGAACCTAACTTGTGAGTGTTATGTTTTGATCCAACATTTGTAAACACGTGACATTAGTATGAGTTCAAATTTTTTGAGTAATTCACACCTAAATTAACACCCCCTTCATGTACAGTACTAAGGTACGCTGACAACTTTTCAATGAGTGTTTTTCTTTCAGTTTTAAATTTAAGTATTAATATATCATTCAGATTAGCTCTATTTAAACATATATCGATTAGATATTAAACTATCATCACGGAGAGTACAAACCCATAAATAATGAGTTGTGTGTGTGTGTGTGTGTATATATATCTGTATCAAAATTTAGTAGGACTGTAAGTGGAATGGATTAAACCGGAATAGACCTTGTCCGTGTTCTTCCGTTAAGCTTTTGTCGGACAAATAAATGATTTGCGAACACCCAACTGAAAGAAAATTCGTGTTCGTGCCCATTCATTGAGGAATCGAGTTTGTTCTTGTCCGTTCATTGAGAAATCGAGTTTGTTTGTGTCCGTTTGTTGTAATAAACAAACGCTAACGAACACTAATGGACAATCGTACACTAACGGACACCAATTGACAAAAAACACCAATGGACATTAATGAACGTTAATGGCCAAACAAACATAAACATATCAAAATACTTAACATAAACACTAATGAACATTACACCATATGATATCCAAAAATACTTAATACTTGACATGGTTCAACCACTTCTAGCCTCTTCTCACACATATTTTTCATCAGACTCTCATTTTCTCAAACCCTAATCTCATCCTCTCATTTCCTTTATCACCTCCACTTCCCAGCCACCTTCACCTACCTTCCACCTACGCCGTCGTCTCCTCCACCCACCGCAGCCGTCATCTCACACATATTTCATCAATTTTAGGTAATTAAACTAAACTATAAGGTGCATGGTGTTGTTGTTCTTGAATTCTATTATGAATTGTCATGTGGGTTTTGTTTCTTTGTTCACCATTGTAAAAGGTTTAGATTTATAACTGTGTTGTTGTTTGATTATTGTTATAGTTTGTAGTATTTTGTTAATTGTTAAAGTTTTTTGTTAATTTCGTTAGATTGTTATTAATTTGTAGAAAGTTTAGGTTTGATGAATTATTGTTATTAGTTTTTAGTTGAAAAAAGTTTGTAGAAAGTTTAGGTTTGATGAATATTTTTATTAGTTTGTAGTTGAAAAAGTTTGTAGTTTTTGTTAATAGTTAAAGTTTTTTGTTAATTTCATTAGATTGTTATTATTTTGTAGAAATTTAGGTTTGATGAATATTGTTATTAGTTTGTAGTTTTTTGTTAATTTCGTTAGATTGTTATTAGTTTGTAGAAAGTTTAGGTTTGATGAATTATTGTTATTAGTTTGTAGTTGAAAAAAGTTTGTAGAAAGTTTAGGTATGATAAATATTGTTATTAATTGGTTCTATTTGTTTGTTAAAAGGTGTTCTATGGGTTTTAAATACTAGCAAATGGGTTACGCAAGAAATTTGCACTAACGGTCCAAAACGGGTTGCTTAGTGGGACATTGATCATGTTGGATTTTGTTGATGCATATAATAGTTTGTGTTGAGTTATTTTTTGTTCCATGGCTTTTGTGTTTATTGAAAATATGATTTAATATGATGTTATACATGAGTACAAAAATTGGGTTTTATATGTCCTAGGTAAAGCTTGTGTATAAATGAAGACCGATGATCAAGTGCTTGGGACAGAAGAACACAAACAACTCATGTTGGAAATGATTTATATTAGTGAAGTTGTCAATAGTTGTTTTTGTGTAGACATGAATTTAAACCTAGCATGTTAGATTATATATATATATATATATATAGGATATATATATATATATGTATGTATGTATATATGATGAGTTTGTAGAAAGTTTAGGTTTGATGAATTATTGTTATTAGTTTATAGTTGAAAAAAGTTTGTAGAAAGTTTAGGTTTGATAAATATTGTTATTAATTAGTTCTATTCGTTTGTTAAAAGGTGTTCTATGGGTTTACATACTAGCAAATGGGTTACGCAAGAAATTGTTGGAAATCTTGTATTAATAATAAACAGAAATAAAGAAACAATCGACACAGTAAGTCGGACTTGTGTTTAACACAAATCCCTTAAACAGATTCGCGGTCTGTTCCCACGGTACTCCGGTTCGAAACAGAATCGGTGCTCTGCCGGACTCGATCACTTGCCTGAAAACGAAAGCGAAATAATATTGCTATAGAGAGGTAGAAGAAGAAGTGTGTTTGATTTGGTGTGTCTACAAATGAAGACTGATCCTGTTTATATAGCCATACAATTACACTCAATAATCAATATTGTTAATGACCATTAAATAATAATAATATCAAATAATGGCCATTAGTGTAGATTATAAAACTGAAAATCATAATCATTCTCATCATGATTATTAATTGTATTGACTAGACCAGTTTTGAATTTCAAAAAATCGTCTCGCGCGGGCTCGGGTTTTCGGAATTGCATTCGTGTCCGCGGGACGTGCAGGCACGCACGAGTTCGATGGATTTCTAGTCCAGAAACCCAAATTTGCAACCCCCCCTGCGTGCGTAGAACTTGTGGTAAAACATGTCACATTTAATTCAAATGGGTGTAAGGGCTCTACCTTATAAACCATTCATTATTTTGTTCCCAATCCGATGTGGGACAAACATTTACCACTTCCTTCATTCACACACTTAAAAACTTCCAACAATCCCCCACATGAATGGAGGTCGAAACAACATTATTCCGATTAGATTTCAGTAGTTGAATCTTGCATACAATAGGTAGGTGTTATCCTTTGAACCTTTGCTTATGAAGCATACTAGCCCACAGGCTCTGAGTAGACAATGATGTCTTTGAACTCGTCTGTCGTTTGTGTAGACGACAATACACTTCACATAAGTCTCTCCCTGACAAAGTCAAGTCCTCATAGTTATGTTCGTTATGGTCATGAACATGCATCTGGTTCTGCAAGAGCTATTAAGTATTGTGCCCAACAACACCTTCGAAGCGACCCCACTTCTCTCTCACATAGGTGATTCACCATGTATGACTACCTTGGTCGAATCATTAAAAGCCATATGCTTATCCTCACACTAGTCACTTTAGGAAGGGACTAGGAAAGTTACCTTGCTACGTGGTAATCTCCCTCTTAAAATTGTAGGGTTATCCCCCCCCCCCAGTGACCGCACTAATTCATACAATTAGGTTTTCCTATTGAACTCAATTCTTGGGATCTCCGGTCTATTTAGTTAGGTTTCCTTCGCATGAACTTTAATTTTTCAAGGGCTTCAGTCCCATTCCCATGGACGACTTCTGAACTAACTCTCTACTTAGGCCTTTTGTTAGCGGATCCGCAATATTATCCTTTGACTTCACATAGTCAACAGTGATAATTTCAGTAGATATTAGTTGTCGTACCATATTATGTCTACGTCTAATATGTCTATTCTTACCATTATACATTGTGCTATGAGCTCTGCCAATTGCCGATTGGCTATCACAATGTATACAGATGGCCGATGCCGGCTTAGGCCATCTTGGCATATCCTCAACAAATTGACGTAACCATTCTGCCTCTTCGCCCGCTTTATCTAGGGCGATGAATTCTGATTCCATCATGGATCTAGCTATAACCCTTTGTCTAGACGATTTCCACGATATAGCAGCACCTCCAAGTGTGAATACATACCCACTTGTTGCTCTAGAATCATTCGTGTCAGATATCCAATTTGCATCACAATGTCCTACGACAACTGCTGGATATCTGTTATAATGTAACCCGTATTCTCTAGTGTATCTTAGGTACCGAAGCAACCGAATCACACATTTCCAATGACTTGAACTTGGGTTGCTTGTGTATCTACTTAGGTTGCTCACGGCATATGCTAAGTTGGGTCTAGTGCAACTCATAAGATACATCAAGCTGCCAATAATTCTTGAGTATTCCAACTGGTTAACGGGTTCACCTCTATTTTTAGCTAGATGTTGACTTGTGTCAATGGGAGTTCTAGCTATATTAAAGTCATTCGCATTAAACTTCTCAAGAATTTTGATCACGTAATGGGATTGACTTAGAACAAGTCCATTTTGGGTTCGGGTGATTTAACTCCCAAAATCACATCCGCAAAACCCATGTCCTTCATGTCAAATCTTGCTTTTAGCATGTTCTTTGTGGACGTTATGATTTTGTCATCACTTCCAGCAATGAGCATATCATCTACGTATAGACACAAAATGACATATCCATCGGATGTGTTATTCACGTATACACATTTGTCACATTCATTGATTTTGAACCCAGCATCAAGCATAACATGATCAAACTTTTGGTGCCATTGTTTAGGAGCTTGTTTCAATCCATACAAGGATTTCACAAGTTTACATACTTTCTTTTCTTGCCCAACGGCTATGAAGCCTTCGGGTTGTTCCATATAAATCTCTTCCTCTAGATTTCCATTCAAGAAAGCCGTTTTTACATCCATTTTGTGAACTTCCAAATTTCTAATGGCGGCAATGGCAAGCACTAACCTTATAGATGTTATTCGCGTAACCGGCGAATATGTATCAAAGTAATCTAAACCTTCTCGTTATTTATATCCTTTGATCACCAACCTTGCCTTGTACTTATCGATGGTGCCATCGGGTTTCATCTTCTTCTTGAAGATCCATCGATATCCTAGTGGTTTACACCCTTGAGGAAGATCCACTAGTTCCCACGTATGATTTTGTAAGATAGAATCTATCTCACATTTGATGGCCTCCCTCCACTGAGGTCCTTCAGCGGAATTCACCGCTTGTTGATACGCTTGAGGTTACTCTTCTACCATGTAGGTAAGGAAATCAGGGCCGAAGGATTTTCCAGTCCTTTGCCGTTTACTTTTTCTGATTTCAACCTCCTCTGTCTCAGATTGTTTCCGAGGTTCATCTCCAGTACTCTCGTCTTGAATACTTTCCTCAACCGGTCTAGAATTGCTCGATTTTCCTTTATCCAAACATGGGAACTTATATTCAAACCAAGATACATCCTTTGATTCTATTATGGTGCCATTGTTTATTCCAGGATTCTTGGAATCATGCACAAGAAATCGATATGCACTACCGGGAAAGGTATATCCTATAAATACACAATCCACAGTTTTGGGTCCTATTAGTAGGCATTTTGGTGGAGTCACCACTACCTTGGCTAGGCACCCCCACACTCACAAGTATTTATATGGTGGTTTAATTCTCGTCCATAACTCATATGGAGTTAGATTTTTCCTCTTATTCGGGATCATGTTTAAGACATAATTAGCCGATAAGATTGTTTCCCCCCACATGTCCGGGCTTATCCCAGAACTTATCATCATGGCATTCATCATTTCTTTCAAGGTTCGGTTCTTACGTTCCGCTATGCCATTTGATTGAGGGGAGTAAGGAGGCGTGACTTCATGTATGATTCCTTCTTTTTCACACAAGTCAATAAAAGGTGAAACTTATTCACCTCCTCGGTCACTCCTTACTCTTTTAATTTTTCGATTTAGTTGATTCTCAACTTCGGCAAGATAAACTTATCAATAGCCTCATCCTTACTTTTAAGTAAGTAAACATAGAAATATCTTGTACTATCATCAATGAACGTGATGAAGTACTTGTTCCCACCACGAGTAGGAATTGCTTTTAGATTACACACATCGGTGTGAATCATTTCGAGGGGTTCGGTAAATCGTTCAATCTTTTTGAATGACAATCTCGTTTGTTTTGCTTCGACGCAAGTTTCACATTTATTATTTGAGTCTATATCGAATGTTGGTATGCAATTAAGTTTAATCAAACGCCGAATGGAATTAAAATTAACATGACCTAGTCTACCATGCCAAACATTAGAAGACTCATGCATATAAGCAGAACTAGTAGCATTCTCATTCATTTTATTAAACACGGTTACATTCAACTTGAACATACCAATAAGGGCATAGCCCTTACCAACATACACACCATTTTTGGTCAGCACGACCTTATCAGACTCAATCACCATTTTGAACCCAAACTTGTTCAACTGCCACCCTGACACAAGATTCTTATGAATTTCGGGAACATACGACACATTTGAAAAAGTAAGTTCCTTTCCCAAAGTCATCTTCAAAACCACATTCCCCTCACCTTTGACTTTGGCTGTAACGGAGTTTCCCATAAACACCTTTTCTCCATTAGTCACCTCTTTGAAAGTACTAAAGAGACTTTTGTCAAAGCACACATGACGGGTAGCCCCCGCATCGACCCACCAATCTTTGTTATTTTTCCCAACCAAGTTAACTTCGGTTACCTTAATCGAAAGGTCCGTGACCACCGCAACAAGGTTCTCAACCTCACGAACCATGTTAACTTGTCGAGCATTTTCTTTATTTGAAAGCTTGCACTCATTGGCCATATGGCTTTGCTTTCCACGATTATAGCAAGTTCCTTGGAACTTCTTTTTCTTCCAAAATCCCCCCTTAGGACCAAGGTTGAAGCCTTTCCCATGATTTTTCTTTCCACCATTTTTACCCTTTGAAGATTGGCCATGTTCAACAACATTGGCCTTTGTTTCGGGACTGTCAATTCTTTTTAGTGCAATTTTGTTATCTTCTTCAATACGAAGACGAACAACAAGATCTTCAATGGTCATCTCCTTTCGCTTATGCTTGAGATAGTTCTTGAAATCGACCCAACTTGGTGGTAGCTTTTCAATAATACAAGCAACTTGGAATGTCTCACTAAGCGACATCCCTTCCGCATGAATATCATGAAGAATAACTTGCAAATCTTGGACTTGACTCATAACAGTTTTTGAGTCTATCATTTTAAAGTCCATGAACTTAGCCACCACGAATTTCTTAGTACCGGCATCTTCGGTTTTATATTTGCGGTCCAACGACTCCCATAATTCTTTGGCAGTCTTGGCCTTACAATACGCGTTATAAAGTGCATCCACCATGCCATTCAAGACATAGTTCCGGTACAACAAATCCAAATGATTCCAAGCGTGAACCGCACTTACCGACAGCGCATCCGTTGCCCCTTCATTAACTTGGGGAACGGTTTCAGTCAAGAACCTCGCAAGGTTCAAAGTGGTCAAATAAAAGAACATCTTTTGTTGCCACTGTTTGAAATTCACACCAGTGAACTTTTCCAGTTTCTCAGCATGAGATGTGACTGCAGCAGGCAGCGGAGCGACCAAACCGGTTGTGACAGCAACAGCGGTAGTCACGATGGCAGAAACGGCAGCACTCATGGGTTGGGATTCCATTCTAAAAATGAAAATACAAGAATAATAATAAGTAATCTGTTTAAGTTTGTTGGAAATCTTGTATTAATAATAAACAGAAAAAAAAAAAGAAATAATCGAACAGTAAGCCGGGCTTGTGTTTAACACAATTTCCTTAAACAGATTCGCGGTCTGTTCCCAGGGTACTCCGGTTCGAAACAGAATCGGTGCTCTACCGGACTCGATCACTTGCCTGAAAATGAAAGCGAAATAATATTGTTGTAGAGAGGTAGAAAAAGAAGTGTGTTTGATTTGGTGTGTCTACAAATGAAGACTTATCCTAATTATATTGCCATACAATTACACTCAATAATCAATATTGTTAATGACCATTAAATAATAATAATATCAAATAATGGTCATTAGTGTAGATTATAAAACTGAAAATCATAATCATTCTCATAATGACTATTAGTTGTATTGACTAGACCAGTTTTAAATTTCAAAAACAAATTCAAAAAATCGTCTCACGCGGGCTCGTGTTTTCGGAGTTGCATTCGTGTCCGCGAGACGTGCGGGCACGCACGAGTTAGATGGATTTCTAGTCCAGAAACCCAAATTTGCACCTCCCCCCCCCCCCTGCGCGCGCGTAGAACTTGTGGTAAAACATGTCACAAAGAATTCAAATGGGTGTAAGGGATCTACCTTATAAACCATTCATTATGTTGTTCCCAATCCAATGTGGGACAAACATTTACCACTTCCTTCATTCATACACTTAAAAACTTCCAACAGAAATTTGCACTAACGGTCCAAAACGGGTTGCTTAGTAGGACATTGATCATGTTGGATTTATATATATATATCAGATTATATATATATATATATGATGAAATTAAGTTGTTTGTATAAACTGATTTGAATGTTTGTAGAAATTGAATAGTTTGCATAATAGTTCAATTGTTATTAGTGCAATTGTTAGCAGCCTTGAGACGTTTAAAAACAAACAATTTTTGTCTTACAAATTGCAGAGGTTTGGTCCACCTATTCTGCTGCAGATGCCTGCAGATGTGGTACGCAGACTGCAGACATTTTACCTCTGAGAAAACAAACAACACCTTAGTCTTCTATAACCATTTGAACCAAGTTCTTCCTAAACCCGATGGTATATTACTATACTACTATGCTAAAGATTATATTCGACTTGAAAGTCCAACAACACGTTAAGCAGACATTCATAGAAATCAATTTTATATTGAAAACTGTAAGAATTACAAAATACATTTATAAATAATGTTTTGAATATGATATACTAGTTTTATCCCACGTATTACGGTGGTTGTTTTATATTATTTGTTTTTAATATTTATTTAGTTTTTGAATTTTTACTTTTTTTATTGTATGAAAGCTAATAATATACTTATGGTATGATGATAAATTGTTTTACAAATAAATGAGATGTTATAACCTGATTTAAAAGCTATATGGGTTTGATGAGACCCAAGACTCGTTTATTTTTCTTTACTATAAAATTGGTTTTTTAATTATAAATAATATATATATTTTTTTTAAAATAAAAATATATTAAGTTTTAGTATATCCCTACTTTATAGGATATTTATATCAAATATTTGGTAGGATTAATTTTTAATTTAATGAGATGTTAAGCCCGTTTAAGAAATATATGGGTTTGATTAGACCCATACCCCTGAATGTAACACCCCGACCAAAGGCGGATTATACATCGGGGCGCCACATATTGTTTCATTACTCGTGACACTATTTGGGTGTCAATATTTAATAAATATATTCATTCGCGCACGCGCAAAGTAAACACAAGATAACATAAAGCAACATAATTCAATATATTATAAGGCAAAATATTCGAACAACAATAACTTGTCTTGATACATTTTAATCTAGGTCCAAAAGTAAAAACGTCCTACGTGTCCACAAGCTCCAAAACAGCTACTGCAACCCTGAACATGTGTTAAAATAAAACGTCAAACACTTGCGTGTTGGTGAGAAATCAAGTTTAATACAATACATAGATAACCATAAATCTGCGCGCAACATGTGTATGTCTGGTTTTCAACAAGGGTGTAATCTGATCGGGATCAACTCTAAGATTCATAGACTGCCAGTGCTCACAATTGAGCTCACAAACAAGACAAACTGTGCATGTGTAAACAAAAGAGAAAATCATAAACGATAGTTCTCCCGTGTTCATCTAATGGTACCATGAGAACTGCGGAATAGACCGACAAGACGGTTAATGATCCACACATACAAATAAACAGCCAAGTCTACGTCCTCAACACATGGGATACTGCGCGACTAAAGTTCATAAACAAGTTTAAGACTCTAAGTTTGTATGAACACATGAACATCCCAAAACATTAAAATAAAAAGGGATTAGGTACGAGATTACTCACATGATAAACGATGCGGTGTAAGATAAATCAAGAACCAACTTTAAACAAGCACAAGTTAACCTATAATTAAAGATTATTGTTTTAATGATTTGTTTTAAGTCTTGATTATAAGTTAGCATAAGTAAATTATTATATATAATATATATATTACCGGAAAAGCAGGACAGAACAGGGAGGAAGACGGAGGCTGAGAGGGAGGCGGCAGAGTGAGCAAGGAGAACAGGAGAGATTAAGTGTTTTGTGTGTGTAGTGTTAGGAAAAATAATACTATTATTTATAGAGAAACCCTAGGGAACACAATCCCTAGAAAAAGGGGAAAAAGATCTCCAAAAGCAAAAGATATCAAGAGATACGGCAGCAGGGAAAAAGAGAAAAAGCTGACAGGGAACAGTAAAAAGGCATGGGCGGTTCAGAAAAAGGTACTGGTCAAGCATGGCAAAAGCAGATCTCAAAAGATAATGTCAGTCACTTTTTCTGCCAACCAATGGGGTTGGTGCGCATGCTGCGCCGAAAGTAACTTTTCAGACATAAAGCAGATTAGGTCAACAGCACAAAAGATAAGACAACACAAAAGCAAACGGCTAGATTAAACAGAAGAAAACTCAAAGGGTTTAGCGCGAGAAGGCTCGAGCGCACGCGCGAGAGCGAAGGCAGACATAGAAGGACAAGAGAGCGCGAGCGCGAAGGCAGACAGAACCAACCTTAACGCGTCGCGGAAAGAACTACATTTCTAAGCGCGCCGCGGGAAGAATCACATTTCTTAGCGCGCCGCGGGAGGAACTAAAATTCCTAGCGCGCCGCGGGAAGAACTATAATTCTTCGCGCGTCGAGGGATGAACTACGATTCTTAGTGCGCTGCGAGAAGAACTACAAATCCTTAGCGCGTCGCGGGAAGAACTACCGTTCTTAGCGCGCTGCGAGAAGAATTACAATTCTTAGCGCGCTGCGAGAAGAGTTCGTCTCGCGTATCGCTGAAACAGGTGGTCTTCACGCAGGATTCCTTGTAAGGGGTCTGGCGCGTGGAGCTGCGCAGACATCCTTAGGCGGGAAGGAACAAAGGACAAGCAAAGAGAGGGAAACAAGGAGTAAGGGCGGGACGGCGACAAGAGGGAAAAGAAGGCGGAAAGAGAGAAGGAGAGGGAAAGAGGCGGGAAGGAAAATATATTATTATTATTAAAAGTAAAATATAAGTATAAATATTAAATCATAAAAGAAAGAGATCGGGTCAGAGAAACGGGTACCTGGGTCGGGTCGGATCGGGGCAGATGTCACAGTCTCCCCTACTTTAAGAAATTTCGTCCCGAAATTTATCTCGAAGTAGGTTGCGCAGAGAACAGGTGCGGGTACTTGATCTTCATTTGATCTTCCCTTTCCCATGTAAACTCGGCTCCGCGCTTGGACTCCCAGCGAACTTTCACGATAGGGATACGACTGCGCTTGGTTTGCTTTACCTCGCGATCCATAATCTCAACAGGCTTCTCAACGAAAAGCATAGTTTCATCAACTTGAACTTCATCAAGTGGGATGTGAAGGTTCTCGTCAGCTAAACACTTCTTGAGATTGGATACATGGAACGTTGGATGCACATTACTGAGCGCGGGCGGCAGGTCAAGTCTGTAGGCAACTTTTCCTACACGCGCGAGAATCTTGAATGGACCAACATAACGAGGAGCAAGCTTACCTTTCTTCCCAAAGCGGACAACACCCTTCCAGGGCGACACTTTGAGGAGAACAAGATCACCAACTTGAAATTCGAGAGGCTTTCGTCTGCGATCTGCGTAACTCTTCTGTCGGCTTCTAGCAGTCAGCAGATGATCACGGATCTTGGCGATTTTATCGGTTGTCTCTTGAACAAGTTCGGGTCCTGTGATTTGAGTTTCACCCACTTCGCTCCAACAAATCGGGGAGCGGCATTTACGACCGTAAAGTGCTTCAAATGGGGCCATACCGATACTGGAATGATAGCTGTTATTATAAGAGAACTCGATCAAAGGCAGGTGCGAATCCCAATTACCTCCAAAATCAAGAACACTAGATCGGAGCATATCCTCAAGTGTTTGAATAGTTCGCTCAGACTGACCGTCAGTCTGAGGATGATATGCCGTACTCATGTCCAAGCGAGTTCCTAGCGCAGATTGGAGAGATTTCCAAAAGCGAGATATAAAACGGCCATCGCGATCGGATATGATGCTCAAAGGAGTACCGTGGCGGCAGACAATTTCCTTGACATAAAGCTGCGCGAGTTGCTCAACACGGTAGTTTTCACGAATGGGCAGAAAGTGAGCAGACTTAGTCAAACGATCCACTATTACCCAAATGCTATCATGTTTGCTTGCTGTCAAAGGTAACTTGGTAATAAAGTCCATCGCTATACCTTCTCATTTCCACGTAGGAATTTCTGGTTGTTCGAGCAAACCAGATGGGCGTTGGTATTCAGCTTTTACTTTAGAACAAGTCAGGCATCTAGCTACGAACACAGCAATATCCTTTTTCATACCGGGCCACCAATAAGTAATGCGCAAATCCTTGTACATCTTATCAGCGCCAGGATGAATAGAATACCGAGATTTGTGCGCTTCACTCAGGATATCAGCGCGAAGATTCTCATCAAAGGGAATCCAGATGCGATTAAGATAGTAAAGAATTCCACTCAGATTAGGGACAAAGAGTGCTTCCGCGCCACACGCTAACTCGGCGCGAAGGTTACCATTACTGATGGATGCGCGCTGCGCGTCACGAATGCGCGATTCAAGTTTGCTTTGGATCGGCGCGAAATGAAGCTGCGTGCGCGGCAAGATACAGTTAAGCTGGCAGGGTTTGCGGCTGAGCGCATCGGCTACCACATTAGCCTTACCAGGATGATACCGGATCTCACAATCGTAATCGCTGATGAGTTCGTTCCATCGGCGTTGTCTCATGTTAAGTTCCTTCTGATCAAAGATATGCTGAAGGCTTTTATGGTCAGTGTAGAGGATACACTTAGTACCATAAAGGTAGTGTCTCCAGATCTTCAAGGCAAAAACAACTGCACCAAGTTCGAGGTCGTGAGTTGTATAATTCTTTTCATGAACCTTGAGTTGCCTTGATGCGTAAGCGATAACCTTGCCTCGTTGCATAAGAACACAACCGAGACCTTGGTTGGATGCATCGCAATACACGACAAAATCATCATTACCCTCAGGTAGCGCAAGAACAGGAGCTTTACACAACAAACGCTTGAGCGTTAGAAAGGCTTCTTCTTGCTTCGAGCCCCAAATATATGGTTTACCTTTGTGCGTTAGAGCTGTTAAAGGCAAAGCGATCTTTGAGAAGTTCGAAATAAATCGCCGGTAGTAACCAGCTAAGCCCAAGAAGGAACGGATTTCGGTAGGAGTGGATGGCGTGATCCAGTTCTTGATTGCTTCAATCTTGGATGGGTCGACATGAATACCCATCTTGTTAACAACATGGCCAAGAAACTGTACTTCATCCGACCAAAATTCACACTTGGAGAGCTTGGCAAAGAGCTGCTCGGCTCTAAGCTTTTGCAATACCAATCGGAGATGTTGCTCATGCTCAGCCTTGGTCTTAGAATAAATCAGAACGTCATCGATAAACACAATCACGAATTTATCCAAGAAAGGCCTACACACCCGATTCATTAGATCCATGAAAACGGCGGGTGCGTTGGTTAAACCGAAGGACATGACCAAGAATTCAAAATGGCCATAACGAGTTCGAAAAGCAGTCTTCGGAACATCTTCATCGCGGATGCGCAACTGGTGATAGCCAGAGCGGAGATCAATCTTGGAGAAACAAGAGGCACCTTGGAGTTGATCGAAGAGGTCGTCAATACGCGGTAAGGGATACCGGTTTTTAATGGTGAGTTTGTTCAACTCGCGGTAATCGATACACATGCGAAACGATCCATCTTTCTTTTTAACGAACAACACCGGAGCACCCCAGGGCGAAGAGCTAGGGCGAATGAATCCTTTAGCTGTCAACTCTTGAAGTTGGCTGGCCAATTCTTGCATCTCAGCGGGTGCAAGACGATAAGGAGATTTAGCTACGGGGGAAGCACCAGGGACAAGATCAACACGAAACTCGACTTCACGAGCGGGAGGGATACCAGGAAGATCATCAGGAAAAACTTCAGGGAAATCACGCACAACAGGGATATCGCGAAGCTTCTTTTCTTCAGCAGGTTTGACCACATGGGCTAAGAATGCAATACACCTTTTCCGCATGAGCCTTCGGGCTTCGGCGCAAGACATAAGTTTAAGACCGCGGGGGGGTTTTTCGCCGTAGATGTGAAGATCACCATTTTCTCGAGGAATGCGAATCAACTTCTTGGCGCAAATAACTTCGGCGCGATTATTCGAGAGCCAGTCCATACCAATGATAACATCAAAGCTTCCAAGAGGCATGGGGATGAGGTCGATTAGAAAATCGTTTTCGTTAAGGTTAAGCGTGCAATCTTTAATCACCGAGTTAATTAAAACAGTTTCGCCATTAGCCAATTCAACTGAAAAATCTTCTTTTAAATCGCTGCGCGGTTCGCGCAAGCTTCTGCTCGAAGGCGCGAGAGATAAAACTTCGATCGGCGCCAGTATCAAAAAGTACAGAAGCATAAAATCCGTTAAGCAAAAATGTACCATTAACTACGTCATTATTCGCTTGCGCTTGGTGCGCGGTTATGTTAAAAGCTAGCCCGCGTGTCACTTGGTTCGAAATCTGGTTCACCGGATTCGCTTGCGTAATCTGAACTTGTAGTCTCGGGCACGCGTTCCGGAAATGACTGGGATCACCGCAGTTAAAGCACGATCTGGGTCGTGGGTTTTGGTAGGTTGGTTGTGGGTTCTGCGGGTAGACTGGTGGTGTTGGCGCAATTGGATTGGCGGGAAGGACTCTACAGTTTTCTGTAAGGTGACCAGCGCGGCCACATCGGTTACAAAGTCGACATGGGACTTGAGGTGGGTGGTGGAGTCTACAGGTTGGGCAAAAGAGGTGGTTTCCTGTGTAAGGTTTCTTAGTTGGCGGGGCAGGGAGTGCTGGATTGGTTAAGGCATAGTTGTGGACTACAGGAGGTGTTGGGTAGGCTGACAGAGGGTTAGGCGCGTAAACTGGAGGTTGGTAGATGGGTTGCTGGAAAATGGGCGGGTTGGTAAGCGCATAGGCCTTGCGCCTGCGCTTGAGGTTGTTACGGTTTGAGGGTTCTGGTTTGGTTTCTGTTGGTTCAGGGGCAGTCTTGGTGGGTTTGGTTTTCTCAGCTCCCCGCAGGAACAGGGTTCCTGCTCTGACATGGTTGTCGCTGAGCACAGCGGCCAACTCAATGGCGTCAGAGAGGGTTACTGGGTTTCTGGCCCATACAGAATCTTGAATTTCCATGGGGAGACCCCCAAGGAATTTCTCTATTGCTCGGCGGGAAGGGGTAACAAGGTGAGGGACAAGCAGGCTTAGTTCATGGAAGCGCGTCGCGTACTCGCGCGCTTCTCCACTGTATTGCTTCAGGTTCCAAAATTCTTCCTCCAGGCGCTTTACTTCGTTGGGATGGCAGAATTCTCGCGTCAAGAGATCCTTAAATTCCTCCCAGAGTATGCTGGAAGCAGCTTCTGCGCCACGCGCATGAGCTACTCCATTCCACCATGTAAGCGCTCTAGATTCCAGGACACTGGAAGCATATAGGGTTCGTCTGTCTGAGGGGCATTGGGTGTGGAGGA
Organism: Bidens hawaiensis; assembly: GCF_021521415.1. Lineage (NCBI taxonomy): Eukaryota > Viridiplantae > Streptophyta > Magnoliopsida > Asterales > Asteraceae > Bidens > Bidens hawaiensis. The sequence goes on along the minus strand of NW_027501937.1, from coordinate 876 downwards.
AAGTGTTTTCTATCTTCTCGAGCCATTGGAGCATCACGGTGGCTCCTTCAAGACCTGTGAACTTTGGAGGGTTACCCGCGTTAAAGGACTTAATGTTGTAACCAAAGGTGTTGGTATTGTTTTGGCTCAAAGCTTGGGCTATCGCGGTGGCCATTTCCTGGGAACGTTGCTGTCTACGCATGCGCGAGGCTTCTCTTCTCTGAAATCGGCGAGATAGCGGAGGCATTCTATAAAAGTTTTAATTTTAGTTAATATCTTGGTTTTAGCGCAAAGTATAACCTCGAAAAGCTTGGTTTCACGGAGTCAGTTACTATCAAAAGTTAAAGTAAAATAAATGATCCTAAATGCAGACTTAATAAAGGTAACAAATTCGAATCAAGAATCGACAATTCATGTATCACCATGACTTTCCGAATTCCCAATTTAAAATATACGAGCAAACGAGTATTGGAGATTGACGATTCATGTATCACCATGACTTTTCAATCTTCAATATAAAATACACAAGAAAATGAGTATTGGAGGTTGACAATTCATGTATCACCATGACTTTTCAAGTCTCCAACCTCAGAACATAATCGTAAATGGAAATTGAAAATCAACTATTCATGTATCACCATGACTTTTCGGATTTTCAAATCCAACAAACGAGTATGTAAGTAAAATCAATAAAAATCGAAATTCAACAAAAATCGAAATATCGCGGAATAAAACATAAAATCATATACTGCGTCTGCGCGAGCATATTCATAAATAACGAGTAATTAACAATAAGCGCGCAAACATGAGATTTCTCTCATGCGCGAGAAGGGACTCTTAGGTATTCTAGGCCGTTACGTCTAACCACCTATCCTAAAGTCAACGAGCTCTGATACC
>NW_027501936.1:0-63871 GCF_021521415.1 Bidens hawaiensis | reverse complement strand
ATTGAGGCATTGATAAAGATGAATCAGGCTGAAGAAGCTGTTAACACTCTGCCAATTGTCTTAAGCAAATTCAGCCAATCTCAGCATGAATCTCAAAGTGGAGAAAAAGCTAAAACCACTATCGAATGTATAAGTGAAGAATCTGTTAAGCAAGTGGAAACTGAAGAAAATATAGAAACATTGTTGAAAAAGACTTCCATGATACACGATGATTTTACATTTTAAGTAAAGAAGTTTGGAAAGACTTATTCTAGAAAGAGGAAGTTTGATGAGCAAACTGATGAAGAAAATCAACAAAGAGGGCTAAGAGGTCTGATGATCCTGAGTATGTTGTTGAGAGCCCTAAGGAACACAGAAGCCCTATGATGGCTATTCCTATTCAAATGATTATGCCTGAAGATATACCCAATCCAGAAGAACCAAAAATTGATGCAATAGATGAGTCAACTGAAAAAGAAGACACTACTGAAGAATATGATTCTGATAATGTTGATGATGACAATAATGATGATGGTGAAGGTAATAACGCTAAAAAAATTGATATTATGTCCCCCTCAAGTTGAAATGACTGATGAACAAAGGGAAAATATTCAACAAATTTTGGATGAGGCAAGAAGGAGTAATCCTTTGATAATCAATTTGATAAGACTTGGATATGGATTTGAACGATTGGCTTCTCTATCTGATGTGGAGTAACAAAATTTGATTGATAAGGAAGATTATGAGATAAGGAAAAGAGTTGTAAAGAAAAATAAAAATTCAATGAGGTATAGAGAGTATTTGAGAAAGCAAGGACTCAATGAGAAAGATCTGAGCATAATGAGTTTTGATGATTTGCAAAGAAATTACAATACAACCAGAGAAACAATTGAAAGAGAGGAGAAGGAGAGATTTGAAAGAGAAAGAAAACTAGATGAAAAGATAGATGCTTTGTTGAAGAAGTATGGAGGAAAATGTAAATACTTGATTGATAGAGGAATGGCTCCTGAGATAGTTGACAGTCCAACAAAAGAAGCGGTTGAGTCTCACTTTAGAAGATGGTCTACGAAAGATCAACCGGAATCGTCTGCAAAAAGACCAAGACTTGTAAAATTGGCTTATAAGATCAAAGAGGATAAGAAGAAAAGATGGGAAAATGAACAATTGGTCTTATTGGAAAGGCTGATGGAAGCAAGAGGAAAACTTAATGAGCTTGAAGGAATGAGCAGATCAGACAAACTTGCTCTACTCATGTTTGAAATTGAGAAAGATAATTTCGAAAGAGCTAAAGCATCAAAGACTCCTATCCCTGTGGATATTAAACCAGAACCTGTTGAATACAGAGATCCATGGAGGATGAGGAGATGATTAAATTGTTGAAAGAAGTAATGAAAAACAAAGGAATGAAAGAAAATGTGTTTGATATGCTGGGAAGTGCACAACTGAAAGAATTGTTTTATGAGCAAAAAGCTGAATGGGAAAACTGTTGACTAAGGAAAAAAGCCTAGAAGCTTTGTAATTGGCCCTAATGGAGTGAGATATGTGCCAGCCAGTCAGCTTGGAGATGATAATTTGATGGATATGATTGGGGGATTGTTCAGAGATGGAGGTGAAAATCTCATAACTCTAATGAATATGCCTGCTGAAATGGTAATTGAAATGTATACAAAAAAATTTAAGATAGAGGGGGCCACTAAACCTATGAAGTTTATTCCTACAAAGCCCTCAGCTTAAATAGGACAAATATCAAATGATCCTAGAAGAGCTTAAACACAAATACAAGAAAGGCCACAAACTGATGTGGAATTACCATAAAACTCTTTTATGACTCCGTCTCTCAAACATTGAAAGTTGTAATGAAAAGTAGTGAACTGAAAGAAATTAATTTTAAGGATGATTTTGCAGAATTGAAGAGAGAACAACTTGAAGAAATGGCAACTCTGAGGCTGTCTAAGTATTAGAAAAGTGAAGTAGGAATGGGATTCCCTTTTTAAATCAAAAGAAGAAGTGGAAGTTCACTAAGCATGAAAAGACTAACAGAGACAAGAAATTAAGTGACATGTGGCATGCTAAATTTGAGTATCTCTAAAAAATCAAGAACAAAAATCCACTTGCAAACTTAAATACTTGCTTCAGTATGTGAAGACAAATGAGAAGGCCCAATCATGAAGTCCAGAAGAATGGTAGGATCACACAAATTGACTACAACAAGAATGAAGACTCCTACATTCTTCGCAACTCTGATGGACTTAACTTGGGGATAATCAAGACTGATGAATACCTTACCTTTCTGCATGATGAGGATTTAAGAGACATAATGAATTGGACAGTTCCTATAAATCATCCTCGTCAACATCAACTGTTTATTTTCAAAGAGAAAGCAGAAGGAGTAAGAGTAGATCAAAGACAGCAGCCTATGACTCCAGAAAATGAAGACTTTTATTTAATTTAGGCTTTGCTTTGTAATGTCTATGGACAGAATTTGAAATATGTAATATTTTGATTTTATAATGTATTTTGATTTTGATTTGATGTGTATTTTTGACTAAGTGTATGTAACCTTGGAGGTGTTTTAGGACAGCTGAGGTGTTCTAATATAGGGGGAGATTGTTGGGATGAGAAAATGAACGTAAGGAAGATTGGAATCTTCCCCTCCCTGAAAACGGCTAAGTATTGACATCGGGCACACTTTGATATCCGAGCAAGCTTTTACTTAAGCCTAGCAAGGTATTTTGCCTTCGGGCGGAGTTATCTTCTTGAAATATTCCTTAGTGATAATCCGAGTAGGGTTCATTTCGTCTAGCAAGGTGTTCTTCAGGTCAAGCACAAATTTCTTACTAGCAAGCTCTGACTAAACCAAGCTAATAAAGCCAAGTAATTTGGAATATCTAGCAAGGTTTGATTAATAAACAGTAGCCTGAGCATGCTTTGGGAAATTTATTCAAGAAATATTCTAAGGACTTTGGTTTGCTAAATAAGTTATTATATAACAAAGAGTTGAAGGGATTCATGAAGAATAGTTTGCTCGTAGGATCATACCAAGCAAAGTTTGCTATGATCAGGAATATTGAAGTATGCTAGATGAGTATTTTCTAAGGAAAATACCCCAAGTAAAGTCTACCCGGAGAACTATTCACCAGCACACTTCAAGGTTACAAAGTCTACTCGAAGAAGACAAAGGCTCCGAAGCCTACCCGAAGACCTGTTTTACACTTAGTATATTTGTATTACGATTTATGAATATGTATTAATGATTTGGGTTCCTAGAAGGAATAACAGCTGACAGATGGCAGGCCTATAAATATAATGATATAGGGCACGCCACCTAACGACAACGGACATAAGACAGACACTTGAATCGATTGACAATGATTTGACGGCTGACATATTCTTACTGATATTCTGCCTAGAATCATATCATTCCTTTCTTTGAAACCTAATGATTTCCTTTATGTAATCGACTTACTATTTATGGAAATCTTTTGAGTGAATCTGTGTGTGTGTCTTTATTGTGTCCTTCAAGCAACAACTAGTGTGTTATTGAATCCGCCTTTGATACACTATTATTCTTCTCCAATCTAGCCGCGTCCTTAACCTTCTTGTCAACACTCTAAGTGTAGGTTACGACAAAGATGGATTGAGTGATCAATCGGGACCGACATAATTTACTGCTTTTAAGAATTTGATGTGTATTTTAGACAAGTGTATATAATCTACAGTGTTTTGGTACATCTGAGTTTGTCCCAATCTAGGGGGATTGCTTGGATAAAAAAATGATTAAGGAAGATTGGAATCTTCTAAACCTCTTCATTGAAAAATGCTAAGTATGGAATTACGAGCAAATTAGGCACTTCGAGCAAGCCTAGCACTTATTCAAGAAAGGTATCTTACATCGAGTAAGTTTATAATCTGGATTTCTTCTATGTGTTTAGATCGAGCAAACTACACTTCATCAAGAAAGGTTTTTCTTCAATCGCGCTAGGTTTGATTCAGAGCAAACCCTTGACATAACCAAGCTTAAACCAAGTAATTTGGTGGGTTGAGCAAGTTTTCAATAATGGTGATCTTAAGCACACTTGTAAGAAGTTAAAGGATTTACACTAAGGACTTCTATGAGCAAGGTTCAACCACGAGCAAGCTACAGTACTACCAGCACACTTAGTGTGCTTTAATAAGTTATTAATAAAGGTTGAAGAGATCAAGGAGAACAAGTTTGCTTGTAGGATATTAATGAGAAAAGTTTGATAATATCACGAAGATTGAAGTCTGCTTGAAGAATATTTTCTAAGGAAAATATTGTATGTAAAGCTAGCTCGGAGAACTGTTCCAGCACACTTATGGATTACAAGGTTTGCTCAACAAAGACAAACGCTTACCTTGAAGACCTGCTTACACTTGTAATAATTTAGAATACGTTTGAATATGTTTTTCCAATGAATTGGGTTTCTAATAGGTGTCAGGTGTGCCTATTTAAGGAATGTTACGGTCACATTTTCGATAACGGTGATTGACGGCTAATTAGACGTTCTTAGATTACTGAATATACTTGTACGGAAAGTAGCCTCACCTGACATTCCACCTAAAAACCTGAATTTATTCCTGTGTATTATTGATTAATATCAATGAAAATCTTTTGAGTGTCTTCCGTGTTTGTCATCTTTATGTAATTTATGCATCGTCTTGATTACTGTTGATTCCGACTTTAGTATTCATTGGGTTTTACATTAGCATATTCATAACCTTCTTGTCAACATTGTGTTGTTGGTTACAAGGTTGATAGTGATAAAATCAATCCTGACAAAGAAGTGTTACTTTCTTTAACTTATGGAGTAGTGTAAACATGACAAATACTTTTCCATATACTTCACATTCTCTCTTAACTCATTCCTCTCTATGAATTTATATGTATATATATAAATTTAAATATACGGGTTGACAATAAATAAAACCCAAGAAACTCTATGTAGATCATTTATCTTAAACGATGAACGGTTAGATTTGTAATTGGAAACAACTAAGATGCTTTCCGTTATTTTAATTGTTAAAAAGTAGCGAATCACTAAGGAATTCTTAGCGAATCAGCTACAGTGGATTAGCGAATCACACTATAGCGAATCAGGTTGTTACAACCATTTGTAACAAACTCTCACACCTTATGCCACGTGGCAAAGGTTGTTAGGACACAAATTCCAAGAAGAATACGTGTCACACGAATCGGTTAATCTAGATAGCGAACTAGATTACACGAATCAATAAATCACTCGAATTGGTTAACGAACTGGATAACTAAGTAACACAAATGATAACGAATCACCATGAAACATATAGCGAATCACCATGAAGAAGATAAAGAATCAAGTTCATCTTCAAATCTTCAAATCTTCAAACCAGTTCCAGAAAGTTTGAAGATTAAACCCAGAAACCCAGATTTACTAAATTTGTAATACTACTTTGTTTCTCAACCAAATCGCAAAAGTAACCTATCAATCTTCTCGTAATCAAATTCCGAATCCAATACACATCATCTCGTAACCGATTAACGCTAAATACCTAACCAATTTTGATCAAAACAAAACTCTGTTTCGGACTTAAACCGAAACCATAACCAAAACACACAAATCCAAATCAAACCTCAATTCCACTTAACCAAACCTCTCCAATACCTTACACACCTCAAACCAGTCCAAATCAACCATAATTCAATCAATTCAATCCAAAATCGATTCAAAACTTCTTAAACAGAAAATTCAATAAAAACGATAACAAAATCAACACCAATCAAGTGTATGAGCACCAACAGCTCTGATACCATTTGTTGGAACCCGATGACTCGTATCAATAACAGTAACAACGAACAGATCTCAGATCTGTGTATATACGATTAATACGATTAAGGATCTAGCTCATAATTAACATCAATTCAGTGTTATATATGTATATATATTATCAATATGTAATTAGTAATGTTTGTATAATATTAGAGTGAAGCTTGAGAGAGAGATTGGACAGCAGTTTGTTAATTAAACTCAAAACTTAAATTAATCTGTGAACAGGAGTTCACTATATATAGAAGGTGATCTAGTTCGCTAACATCCCCTAGCGAACCAGCTTCCCCTTCGTTACATAAATAACCATAACGAAGCACCCCCTGATTCGTTAACATTTCTAACGAACCAGGAAGGTATACATTACTTGGCTAGTTCGCTAACATCCCCTAGCGAACTAGCCTTTAACTTAGCGAACTGGTTAATAAATAAAACTATTTATTACAATAAATCATAAATAAAACATTAACTTTAAATACAAATACTCTAGACGCAAAACTGTGCACTAACACATTACCCCCATTAGTTATGACAAATGGGTTCTGGGTATGTATCATTCACTATGCTATTTTGCTAGGACGAATTGCTTCATTTGTTATAATGTATGGCTTGGTCTGAGATGAATGTGCACATAACGAATGACTAAGGCCATTCGTGCTTTCTTTGAGACGAATGAATTGCTCATTCGTTACAGGAGAAACTATAACGAATGGCTCCATTCGTTGTCTTCTCATGACGAATGAACGGATCACGAATGAATTAGGTCATTCGTGACTCCTATAGGACGAATGAGGGCTCATTCTTCATGCATGCATTCTCATTCGTTATGATTGCTTAATGAATGACCAGCTATTCATTCAATCATAATGAATGATCATCAGCTCTTATCCAAATCTTTGACTCTAGGGTTCAAGTCAAAATCGTCAAGAACAACGACAGTCAACAAACCCCAGAATTCCAATTAACCTTCGAAACACGATGAAACAAGACGAATTTGGTGTCATTGAGACCGTACTCCCAGCGCCTGTAAACCTTAACCATCAAATCACCTAAACATCGTGTCTAAATGGTGTGTTTGATATATATGTAACCGGCTCTTATTACCCTCGATTAACATATCAAATGTTAATGGATTGCACTGTGAATTAGTTCGTTTGATTCGTTTTTACCATATTCATATAGATCTAGGACTACTTAAACGAACCGAACATAAATGAATAATTTTCCGTTATAAACGTACCTTTAACGAATCAGTTTTCATGAACAGGATCTATGTTTGATGTCGGTTTTGGCTCATTACGTCGTTCTAGCACCAACAAGCTCGGGTTTTCACCTTCGGATCTTGGCTCGGGATAAAGGAACGTGTGTGTGTTTTTGAAGGTGTAGGCTATGGTGTAGTAATAGATAAAAATGGAAAGGTTTAGGGTTTAAGGGGTATTTATACTCCTTAAATAAACGAAATTTCTTTTATTACTATCATCGAAAATAGGATGTTACAGCTTTAATATGATATGTAGATGCAGATTGTTTGAGTATATGAATATGTATTCAAATTTTAAAATTAGTTTAAATTCTTACACATATAAACACCAACCGAGCTACATCTGGATAATGGGAAAGCGAGCAACAATTTGCGTCGCTATCCCCTTTTGAATCGCAAAGCCTATTCTACAAAATATAAATCCTTGGTTCCTCGGGCTCTGCGAGTCACTGTGGACCACCTTCTGCACCCGCTCCAAAAAGCGAACCGCCTTAGGAGCTAGGAATCCTAATGTGTCGAAGTCAAATGGAATGAACACATGATGATTCTCCAAACACGCTGCCTTGTGCTTAGCAACCTTCCTAGATTCCGCCCTCAAAACCGTCTGTCTCAGAACGAAGCCACTGTCTCTCAGCCCACCAACGGGGACACCCCAGTGAGGTCGACACGCGCATGCTTACCCTCTGCCCGGCCAAATATAAGAACGTCCGTAGGACGTAGGGTAGATCTTCTCTCTCGGGGATCAGTCAGAAAGTTAACAGGAGCCTCTTTCTTGGCTGAGATCCCGGCACGCCTCTCGCTGATCATTCATATTTGTATTTTTCTATAACTTCCATCCGTGTAGTACATGGGTCTCTAACCTAATGGGTCCCTAACTTTCATCCGTGTAGTACATGGTTCATAACTTTCGACATAAGGATGTCATGTCATCAAACTAACTGATGTGGTTAGTGTTTAGTTAGTTTGAGATTATCGGAGAAAAATATGTTGAAAGTTAGGATTGTTAGAATACAGTTCTTCAACTATGACCAGTCTCGACCAATATCTCAAAGTTAAGATTATTAAAATATAATAATTATCGTGTATTATTTGAATTGTTATTGTTAGTCTTGTTTAAGACCAACTTCAATCGAAATTAATGTGGATCAATGGGTGAAGAAAATCATGTCTTTAAACATGTTAAATTGTAGCACATCACTTAACTACTAAGACAGATCGCTATGGGCGGGTCTAGGGGTGGCCTCACCAAGACCGGCGCCATAGTGGGGAGATTGTGGACCCTCCTCCTTTTTTAACGGTAATATTACCATTTGAAATTTTAACAAAAAAAATCAAAATTATATATATATATATATATATAGCCCTCATTCACTCAATTTCTACAAACACCTCATTCACTTCTTTAAACTTATAACATTTTCTCCAAAATTATGTTTTCCGACACATCTTCAACACCCTAATATTACCCCAACCCGATGTTATTTCGGATTCAGATTCCAAGGATGACGCGATATTTAGTGCGATTCATGGGGCTGCCCAACTCTTATTCGAGCATTGCGAAAGCTCACAACCATGAACAAGACACCCTCGTCTTCAACGGGATCGTGTAGGTGCTCATGACTGGTTGATAAGAGTTTATTTTTCTTCGGGCCTGACCTTTTATTTGGAACGATTTTATCGCCGTTTTCGGATGAGGCACCAACTATTTTTACGAATAGTTGGTGATTTAGAACACGATTATGCATTTTTTCCAACAACGGGAGGACGCGATAGGCAAACCAGGATTTTCTCTTATGCAAAAATGCACAGTAGTAATTCGTCAACTAGCGTACGGGACTACGAGCGACGCCATGGAAGAGTATTTACAGATGTCGGAGATAGTGGGTCGTGAAGCCCTTCACACGATCTGCGAATGTGAGTATTGTTATCATCTTAATTATTTATTTCTAAACCTTCTTATTTTGAGTGTAAATTTTATAAACTTTGTTAAAATTATTAATATTAGGTATTCCCCATTTATATGGTAAATAATAATTTAGGAGACCGAATCAAAGTGACATACAAAATATATACGAGGTTCATTAACAAATACACGATTTCCCGGGATGCTTGGTAGCCTCAATTGCATATACTGACCTTGGGAAGTCTGCCTAGTTTCTTGGCAAGGTCAATATCATCGGGGTGATCATGATGGCCCAACAGTTATGCTTGAGGCAGTCTCATCATGTGATCTTTGGATATGGCATGAGTTTTTTTAAGATGTCTGGTGCAAACAATGATATAGTTGTGATACATTCGCCCCCTATTTTTAACCACATCATAGAAAAAGTTGCACCTGACACCTCATATCCACGAATGATGTCAACTATGAATACGAGAATTATCTAGTCGACAGTATTTATCCAGAGTGGTCCACGTTGGTTCTTAGCTTTACGTGCCCGACTGACATTAAACATTAATATTTCAAAAAAAAAACAATAGTCGGCCAGAAAGGACATCGAAAGGTCATTCAATGTATTAAACAACCATTGGTCTATCATTAGACAATCGGCTCGTTTTCACCAAATGAATAATTTAAGAAACATAATGTGCACTTGTATTATCTTGGATAAAATGATATTGGAGGACTCTAGTAGAGCAATTTGTCAAGACATGTATAACGATGAGCAAGAGTCGATCTCAACACCAAACGATGATGAGAAACTTGCTAGGTTATTAAGAGCACGAAAAAGAGAAACGAACTATGGCTTCGATTGGATTTGGTTAAACATATTTGGAGGAACAAACAAAATGATGGCGACGTTTAAAAATAGTTATAATTTTTTTAGCTTTTATATATATGTTTTTAAATTTATTTTAGTTTGTTTTTTATTATTATAGTATTTTATTTTATTGGGGTTATTTTTTTTGTTTTATGAAAATAAAAGTTTAAAATCTCTCGGGTGTTAAACCATAGAGGGGCATTATAGTTTGGGGGTTAAAGCCACCACCATATTGAAGAGCGTAAGGGGTGGTTTGTGTAAAAACTCCAAAATAAATAAGTAAATAAAATTGGTTTATTTATTACTCCGTTATTACATTATCTTATTCTTATTCTTTTTATCCGTGCATAACCCTCATCGGAGATTTCCAGTATTGCCCACCGGCGATAAAAACAGGTCAATTCCATTCCATTATTTTCTTACTACATAAATTCGTTACATACCCAGAATTACCCCTATATATGATGTTTTAGTTTGCTGTTTAGTGTTTGTTTCAGTATGATTTTAAATATATATGGGGGGCAGTTGTTGAAGTTAAGATCTGAATGTGCTCATCATCCACACGCCCTCTCGGTATTGAATTTTCATCAGGAGCACAGATCTTTCTCTCCCCAAGGTTTGTAGTTTTAATCTGGTCTTTGCTGCTAACTCTTATTAATTAGTGCCTAGGACTGGCAAACGGGTCGGGTCAGGGGCCTGAAAAGGGTTATTTTTCGAAATCGCCATCTGGTAATGGGAGAAACATGTTTGAAGACTAATGAATTGTCATTTTCTTGATTATATATTCTGTAGTAACTAGTGATTGGTTAGCAGATACAAACCCTGAATTTGTACATGACACAATATCAATTGATTTTCATAATATTGTAAGCTGTGTTTCGCAACACACCTAGTTCTAATATACAAGTGTGCTTATATGTGTGTGTGAAAAAATCATTTGTCAGGAAGTTGAACTATACGGAGGTTTTTTTTTTTTATCTTTTAACATTCTAAGCTTCCAACCATAGCGAACTTGGTGTACATTTATGCAATCATCAAAGTATTAAAGATGCCATTAAAGTGAAGGGAATCATTTACATGAAAGACTAAAAGAGTTCGAGATGTCTACACGAATTCTAACGTATTTGAGAATATACACGTTTCTAAATAAAAAAAAATGGTCGGTGAAGAATCTGGTGTTAAAATGAAAGTTATATAGAGTGTCTTTAATATTATCCAAGGGTTTTTTTTATACCAATAGAAGTTGAAAGTTATATATATCAAAGAAGAGTTAAAGTGTGTATAAAGTTCAACTGTTTTTATATTAGTTTGTGCTTGCACTTGTGTTAACATCTATACACATGTTCTAAATAATAGATTCTCGTAGTGGTGAAAAGATCATTTAGGCATGCAAACGAACCGATCGTTCATTGAACCATTTGGCGGGAATTTCATTTATTTAATAAATGAACGAACATGAACACATGTCTTATTCGTTCATATATGTTCATGAATGTTCGTTTACGTTCATTTATGTTTGTTCGTTTACGTTTTTCTTTATGTTTGTTAGTTTACATTGTTTCTCGTTCGTTTCGTTTCGTTTCGTTTGTTAATACATTCATTTACATGTTTTAGGCTCATTACAATTCAGTCTAGCTTAAATAACCTTTTGGGCCCAACACATTGTTGTTCACATTTACTTTCAATTGATTATAGCCCAGTTATGTTTGTTCATCTATCTTCAGTTATGTTTGTTCACTTACGTTCATGAACTGTTCTTTAACATAAACGAATACGAACGTGTTAGTTTTTTTAAAGAACAAACACAGACAATAAAACCTTGTTCATTCAAAGATAAACGAACACGAATGTTGGCCCATTTACTTAAAATTGGTCCGTTCAGATTGGTTATTTTAAGGTGTAAAATCAAAAATTTTGCTAAAAGGCAAACGGGTCAAAACTCATCGGAAGAACATACTAATGTATTAAACCTTCTATTTAATTTGCTTCTAAAAATTGGATTCTTGTTCACCGATATAGTTTCTGTATAATTTACACACTAATCGCCTTTTTTTCTAGGATCTTCATTTACTCATCTGTCTGCTGCATCATCGCCACTCAACGGGCAAATCAGTCATTTCACTTACAAACCACCACTCAGGTTACCTAGAAGCCGCCACTCTACAATCACTCCACGAGCATCAAAGGATGCGGCCCCGTTTAGTTTCAAATTCCCGCCAATGGAGAAAAAACCGAGATGGTATTGGAGGACATTAGCATGCTTACCATACCTAATGCCACTTCATGAAACATGGATGTATGCAGAAACCGCATATCACCTTCACCCGTTTTTGGAATCTTTCGAGTTCCTAACTTACCCTTTTCTAAGTGCGCTCGGGGGTCTACCGAGTTGGTTTTTGATTGCGTATTTCATAGTTGCTTACCTGGCGGTTGTTAGGAGAAAAGAGTGGCCCCACTTTTTTAGGTTTCATGTGGTGTCGGGAATGCTGTTGGAAATTGCGTTGCAGGTGACAGGGACTGTGTGGCGGTGGCTGCCTGGTGCATGGTATTGGGGTAAGGCCGGGATGCATTTTTGGACTGCGTTTGCGTTTGCGTTTTTGTTTACTGTTTTGGAATGCATTCGGTGTTGTCTTGTTGGGATGTATGCGGATGTCCCGTTTGTGTCGGATGCGGCTTATATTCAAATCCCATACGAGTAAGATGGATGGATATTGTTGTTTGTTTAACATAACAGTGGGCTGCTGTTTTAGGTCTTTTGAATTATGTAAGCTTGTTTTAGACAATGTATTATTATTATTATTACTATTACTACTACTACCACCACCACTACTACCACTACTACGACTACTACTACTACTTTAGTCTCTAGTATCCCTACAAATATATTGGTCTATATAGAAGATGATGAAACCAATTGAGGATGAACTCACTTATGCTATGATTTTGGTGAGTAGGTTTTTCCCTGTTTTGATCAAACTGAATCAGCTGATTTTTGCTGGGTTTTCCTTCTCCTGCAAAATTATTATTATTATTATTATTATTATTGTTGTTGTTGTTGTTGTTGTTGTTGTTGTTGTTGTCTTTAAAACGACAAAAGTAGTTAATTAATCTAATACAAGTTTACAACCATGGACTCCTTTGACCCAACCCAATCCATTTGTCACCTCTAGTTATATCATCAAAACTGAACCATATAAATTTCAATCCGGTTTGAGTGTGGGTTTATGTTATGAGAATGAGATTATTAGAGGGGACACGAAGATCCAGTGGTCAAAAGACCTCATGTTGTGAGGGTGGTATTCAAGGTCATGTGTTCTATCTCTGTTTTTCATGTTTAGCCACCTCAACTCATTTCACAAACTCATTCAACAATTGCCTCCGTCCCTTAACATATGTTATAACCATCATTCTTCGAGTTTTTTTTACCAAAATGGGGATTGTGGGTAAAGTATTTACCAAAATGGGTTATTTCAAAAATATTTACTAAAATGGGTTAATTCTTAGTTATTTATTAAAAAAAGAAGACTTAATATTCCTATGCGTCTAACATCGCCGATCCTCCCATCCACCACCTTGAACTATGCCGAGTTTTCAGACCTCCATGGAATGGCTCGCTGAACCTGATTTAAGCACTCATCCAATCGTTGCCGTTAGAAGATGAAGAGGGTGGCCGTCTACTACGGTTAAATTTCACCCTACCCGAATCTTGGCACGGTCACGTTTGAAGAATTAATCTTGATAAAGGTTTAAAGTTTAAAGAGTTTGAGTTTGAGTCGGTTTAGTTTATTAAATTAGGAATAAGTTTTGGTTATTATTATTAATTTATTTGGTTTCCTAGTTTGAGTCTAATTAGGTTTCTTGATAAGCAAGTAAAGGTTTTAGTATAAATAGATGGTTTAGGGTTATTGTATTTTGTGTGGTTTTCGTTCTTAATAATATTGAAAGAGTCGTGAGGAGTTCTTACCAAATATCGGTGTTGTTCGTGTAGTCCAACAATTGGTATCAAAGCGGGATATAAAGAAAATAGTCGATAGAGCAAGAAGGAAACGTAGCAAGCTGCTCATTGAAAAAGTCATCGCATCATCGAATAAAAGAAAACTAAGCATACAAGCAAGGTGGTAAAAAAAATATACGTGAAGTCAAAAAGAATTAAAAGGAAGGCTAATGTGATGTCATCGTGAAGAAGGGACAATATAGGAAGTGATAATTAATTTAATATAACACAGTCTTAGAAAGAAAAAAAAAGGCAGAGAAGGTAACGAACAACAATTTAATTGTTTTTCAACAGCGTGAAGATTAAAAGAAAGTGTATTGGTGAAGAATAGGATCGAGCAAACAAACAGAAGAGTACGACAACCGAACCGAAGACGAGAGCAACAAAGAAGAAGACTGAACCCACCTGAGAAGACGGATTGCAATAGTGTAGCAATCAAACGACCGAGAAGAAGAATCAACGTCAATCTGTGTGATTCGTTGAGAGAGGAAACAACGTCAATCTGTGTGATTCGTTGAAAGAAGAAGACGTAACGTTAATCTGTGTGATTCGTTGAAAGAAGAAGCAGCGTAAATCTGTGTGATTCGCTGTGATCGTATCTGTGTGAGCGATCAAAGAGGACGATTTGTGTGACATTAAGAAGATTAGAAGAAAAGAATGGCTGATAATGCAAACAATGCAGGGAATGTCCCGGTCCGAGAAAACAACAATACCTCGTTTCAAGTACCAAAGTTGACAACAACGAACTACAACACTTGGACAATTCTAATGGAGTCAGTTTTGGATGCACAAGGGTTGTGGGAGACAATTAAGCCGGTAACCGGTGGGGCCGTTGATGAAAAGAAGAACAAGATTGCAAGAGCAATTCTCTATCAAGCCTTACCAGAGGATATACTCCTTCAAGTTGCTAGGAACCGAAGTGCGAAAGACATATGGGAAGCTTTACGTGTAAGGTTTCTT
This sequence comes from Bidens hawaiensis, assembly GCF_021521415.1. Classification (NCBI taxonomy): domain Eukaryota; kingdom Viridiplantae; phylum Streptophyta; class Magnoliopsida; order Asterales; family Asteraceae; genus Bidens; species Bidens hawaiensis. The sequence goes on along the minus strand of NW_027501936.1, from coordinate 49,090 downwards.
GGTGCTGACAGGGTCCAAACGTTTAGCAAGTTTAAGAAGAGAATTTGAGCAACTCCGAATGAAAGAAACAGATACGATTGAAGAGTTTGCTGGAAAGTTAGCGGATTTGTTTCAAGATATACTAGTCTTGGTTCAAATCTCGAAGATGAAGTGTTAGTGCGAAAGCTGTTAAATTCGGTGCCAAAGAAATATCTTCAGATTGTTGCTTCTATTGAGCAATATTCAGATCTTGACACTATGCCATTCGAAGAAGCAATAGGCAGGTTGAAGGCCTATGAGGAACGAATCAGAGAGCAAGATGAGACGGGTGATAACGATCAAAGTAAGTTGTTGCTAACTAAAACTGATGGACAGGAAAGTTCGAAGAATGAAGAAGATGTTTGTGAATGTTGTGGACGAGGGAAAAGTGACCATGGACGTGGCCGAGGTAGAGGACGTGGCGTTGGACGAGGTAGAGGTGGTCGGTTCCAACCCAGTGAAAATCAAAAGGAGAAAGGTAAGGGTCGAGGTAAAGCTCATATTAGATGCTATAATTGTCTCGATTATGGTCATTTTGCATATGAGTGCCCCGGGCCAAAACGGAAAGAGGAAGCTACTAATTTGGTTCGTGAAGATTTGGATCCAACACTATTTTGAAGAGTAACGAGTCCATATCAAGATTAAGGGGGTGAATGAAGAATTAATCTTGATAAAGGTTTAAAGTTTAAAGAGTTTGAGTTTGAGTTTGAGTCAGTTTAGTTTATTAAATTAGGAATAAGTTTTGGTTATTATTATTAATTTATTTGGTTTCCTAGTTTGAGTCTAATTAGGTTTCTTGATAAGCAAGTAAAGGTTTTAGTATAAATAGATGGTTTAGGGTTATTGTATTTTGTGTGGTTTTCGTTCTTAATTATATTGAAAAAGTCGTGAGGAGTTCTCACCAAATATCGATGTTGTTCGTGTTGCTCGATCCAATTAAGTCCAACAACGTTTGCTTTTCGTACATTTGGAAGAAAGAATCTATATCGGTGCATAATCCAAAAATAATTTTGACAATATTTTTCAAATTTCAGTAACCATTCATGTGATTCTTCCAATTTCAATAGACCTTATAATCTTGAATACATGTGAAGAAACACTAATCGACCCCGGGCAGATTACGGATAATCTGGGGGTTAAATAGATGTTTCCCACGAGGGTTGTGTCCGGCAAAGATGGTTGTTCTGATGACGTGCAAAACAGACACCGTGAGCTCGTCACTGAGAAGGGGGGGTACCTCCTTGTGACCACCCTCCGGCGTGAGAATCAGACTAGATTGCTCTTGAATATAAGTGTATATTAAGAGAAATAGCTAGAGAGAAGATGATGATACCGTTCCAAGGTGTTGGAGTATTTATAGCCGAAGGTAGGTTTCCAAGCAGGTACAGCCGGCTGAATAGTATTCCTGTTCTACCAACTGTGGGCTACGCACGTGCCATGCTGATGGTTGGTGGGTAGGCAGCGGCTGATGGTGACCAGGCCGGCTGTGTACTATTCCTTTTCCACCAACTGCAGGCTATGGACGTGCCCCGACAGGGGTTGGTGAGTAGGCAGCGGCTGATAGTGACTTTAAGTACTAGAGCGTGCTGCCCGTCGTACTGTTGTCAGTGAGCTGTCGCAGCTTTGGTCAGTTCTTTTGTCCATACCTTGGCAGGTACAGTACAAAAGATCCTCCAGTATCGTACGGACTGGCTCATTTGGGCGGGAGAATTCCCAGCTTTGGGCGGGAGTATTCCCGGCTTGCTCATTCCCTCTTCAGGTGACATTACTGAATTATTTGAGTTAGTGCCTTGTGCGTGTAGCCTTGCTGCGCGGGTAGCCTTCCCTGATGGCTAGTATCCGTAGCTGCGGGAACAGGCGGAGTACGTCACCATTGGGAGGCTTTTCCTGCGGGAACAGCTTGCGTATTGCGCGTAAGGACGTCGCGTCTCTGAGCATGGTTGGTCCTGCGGATCCAGTTGGTCTTTGCGCAGACGTCCCTCAGGAGTCTTGCGAGTTTAACTGCGCAGACGTCTCTTCGAGGTAAGTCTTGCGGGTCCAACCGCGAAGACGTCCCTATTCAAGGTGAGTCTTGCGGGTCCAACTGGGCTCTGCTGGGACCTACCTCTTCAAGTCCCCCCAGTCCAATATTCTTCTCATGAATTGTTAATAAGTGAGGTGAACTTTTGGACTTAAGCAAGGGGTTTTGAAAAGGGTTTAGTTTTAAGGTTTTCCATGGGGATTCTTCCCGCGGAAGTCCTAATGTCACGTGCAGAAATTCCCGACTTTTCTGCTTGATCTTTGGGTATGATGCGGGTAGGTCTGTAACCTCTTCGCAAGTCAGGAGCGTTGAGTTCCACTTGTGTAGATTCTCCATCAGGTTTTGGTAGTTTTGAACATAGTGATCAATTATGTTAAACAACCAATTCCATCTTGGAGCTTCAAACAATCTAGTTCTCAACGTTCCCGCTATGCGGGGATGTTATTTCCGTTTCCGCAAGCATGGCCCAGAAGATCCTTCTTGGTTTCAATTCCCTGCGGAGTGCTAAGTATGTGAAGGGTTTTGCCTTGACACTGTACCCGCACTCGTCTTATAGTTACTTTACTTCCAAGGTATTCCTGGCGTCAATTCCCTGCAGGTGCTAAGTATGTGAAGGGTTTTTCCTTGACACTGTACCCGCACCCGTCTTATAGTTACTTGGTTGCCGAGGTATTCTTGACTTCAATTCCCTGCAGGTGCTAAGTATGTGAAGGGTTTTGCCTTGACACTGTACCCACACCTGTCTTATAGTTACTTGGTTGCCAAGGTAAGGGGTATAGTCCCGCTTACTTTTGAATCTTTGTGACTTGCGTTATAAACGTCACATGACTTGCGCATGCATATTTTATTTTATTTTAGCAATTTTCCCAGTGTTTTGAGTAAGTTAACCGTTCGACGCGCGGTTGTCAATAGGTTAGTGTTCAGTTTCCTCTATCATGATTGTGCGGGTAGGACCGTCACTTTCATTTAGTGGGATGACCAATCTTCACCTATAACTGACCTGCGCGGAGGTTTGTCATTTTTTGTGTTTATGCGGGTTTTGCCGCCGTCCACACGCAACGACTTCTTTCCATATTTATGCGGTGAATACCGGCATACCGTCCGGAAAGTTTATAAATGCAAAGCGATCAATACAATGTGAAAGGAGAATCATTTCCATTAGAAGTGGCCCCAGGCCGTTTCTTTATAAGTTTGGAATTGATCTACATGTAACATTTGCGTAATTGAGCTCCATTCCATGTTCTTGGGATGGGGGTGCCATCGAGCCTTTCGAGCCGGTATGCGCCCTTTCCCAAAACTTCTTTGATAATGTATGGCCCTTCCCAGACGGGGGCCAGCTTTCCTGGGCGTTCTTGGTTCGAAGCCTCGTTGTTACGCAGTATGTAGTCTCCGACATTGAAGTTGCAGAGTTTTACCCGCGTGTTGTAGTACTTTTGCATTTGTCGCTTGTAGTTCTCTTCACGCACTGCGGCTAAGTCTCTGCGTTCTTCGGTTAGCATAAGGTCTAACCGTCTTTCCGCATCATTGTCCTCTGGATGAATCAAGACCCTTGGTGAGGGTAGACCAATTTCGACCGGGACCATGGCTTCCGTGCCATAAGTGAGGCTGGACGGGGTTTCTCCCGTACTTGCCTTTTTCATCGTTCTGTGTGCCCAAAGGACGTGTGGAAGTTCGTCCACCCAGCCGGATCTGTGTTCCAGTAATCTTTTCTTTATGCCGTCGACGATACTTCTATTTGCTCTTTCCACCTCACCATTACTCTGTGGGTGCGCCACTGAGGTAAAGGTGTGGGTGATTTGAAGTTCTTTCAGCCACTGTTGTAGCTTCTTGTCGGCAAAGTTGGTGCTGTTATCGCTCACCAAACTCTGTGGAAGCCCGAAACGACAAATAATAAATTCCCAAATAAATTTTTTGATATGTTTTGCGGTTGTTTGGGCTAAGGGTTTTGCTTCTATCCACTTTGTGAAGTAGTGGATGGCAACCACTAGAAACTGGACGTTCCCTGCTGCTGTGGGAAATGGGCCTGTCACATCGATGGCCCACTTCTGAAATGGCCATGAAGAGGTGACTGGAACAAGTTCATTCTTCGGGCGATGAGTGTTGGGTGCGTAGAGTTGGCAAGACCTACACTTTCTGATGTATGCCAGTGCATCCGTATGCATCCCCGGCCAAAAGTATCCCGCGTTGTTTAGCTTAGCTACAACTGCGCGTGGACCTGCGTGTATCCCACAGATGCCTTCGTGTACTTCCCTTAGGAGGTAGTCGGCATCTTGGTCGTCGACGCATCTGAGGAGTGGACCAAGAAAGTTACGTCTGTAAAGGATGTCATCGATGAGTTGATAGTTCAGTGCTTTACAGCGTAGTTTTCTTGCCTGTTTTTTCGACTCTGGTAGTATACCCGCCGCAAGGTAATTTATTATTGGTGTCATCCACGTTTCCGTGCCGGTTTGGATGACACAGACTTCCTTGTGTGGGACTGATGGTGCTCCAAGGAGTTCAATGCAGATGTCCTTTCCCAAGTGGGTGAAAGCTAATGACGCAAGCTTGCTTAACGCATCCGCAGATTTGTTTTCGCTACGCTTGACGTGTATGACTTTACAATCGTTAAAATCACGCATGAGGGTTTTTGCTTGAGCAAGGTACAGGCACATTGTGTCGTTCACGGCCGTGTACGTGCCGTTTATCTGATTGGCTACTAACATGGAATCCACGTGGGCTTCCAAGTTCTTTACTCCCATCTTACGCGCAATCCTTAGCCCGGCCAAGAATGCTTCATACTCCGCTTCGTTATTTGTACTTGGAAAATCCAGTCGAATAGCGTAAGTGTATTCTTGGCCCGCTGGGTTGGTTAGTTTTAACCCTGCGCCTGAGCCCTCGTTGCTGGCTGCTCCATCAGTGTAGAGTCGCCAGACATCATCGATGTCCTGTGCTGGAGAGGGTTGAGCCTCGTCCTGGCACTCTTTCTCCTGCGAGGCGGGGACTTCTGCAATAAAGTCGGCCAAGACCTGGCCTTTTATGGCTGGCCTCGGCTTATACTTTATCGCGTATTCTCCCAATTCTATTGCTCATTTGGCTAGGCGTCCCGACAGTTCGGGTTTGCCTAAAACGTTTGCAAGATTGAAGTTGGTGAGAATGGTGATTGGGTGACCTTGGAAATATCGTCTTAGCCTGCGTGAAGCCTGTACAAGTGCTAAGACTAATTTTTCCAAGGTAGAGTACCGGGTTTCGACGTCTGTTAGGAGACGGCTAACTTAGTAGATTGGCATCTGGATGCCTTTTCGCTCGACTAGCAGGACGGCCCCGGTTGCTCTATCTGTGGCGGAGAGGTATAGGATTAATTCCTCTCCCGCTTCTGGTGCTGTGAGCGTTGGGAGTTCGATCAAACGTGACCGAATTTCCTGAAAAGCTGCTTCCGCTTCTGGTGTCCAGCGGAAGTGCGTTTTCTTTAAACAGTTTCTCAGCGTTGACACGAATGGGAACGACCTATCCGCATGGTTTGCCAAAAAGCGGTTAAGTGCGACTAGGCGTCCATTCAGTGTCTGAGCTTGCTTGATAGTGGTAGGTGATTCCATTTTGATAATGGCTTCGACCTTTTCAGGGTTCGCTCTGAAGCCATCTTTAGTAACAATGACTCCTAAGAACTTCCCTTCTTCCATCCCAAAGGAACATTTGCTCGGGTTGAGATTCATGTTTATCTTTCTGAGTGTGTTGAATGTTTCTTCGATGTCTTTCAACATCGTTTCTGGGTCAAGGCTTTTGATGACCAGGTCATCCATGTAGACTTCCAAGTTCCTCCCAATTTGGGCATGAAACTCTTTGTCCATCAGGCGTTGGTATGTGGACCCGGCATTCTTAAGTCCGAATGGCATCATTTGATAACAAAATGTGCCATCGGGCGTCCGAAATGCGGTTTTGTCCTGATCGTCAACGGCCATGTGGATTTGATGGTACCCTTTATACGCATCAAGGAAGCATTTAAGGCGAAACGGTGCTAGCGAATCTACCTTAAGATCAATTTCGGGTAACGGGTAACAATCTTTGGGGCATGCTTTGTTCAAGTCTTTGAATTCTATGCACATGCGCCATTGTTTGTTAGACTTCGGTACCATGACGGGATTTGCAACCCATGTTTGATATCTGCTGACGCGTACGATGCCCGCGTCAAGGAGTTCCTTGACTTGGGTTCTACACGCGTTAGCTTGTTCCGCCCCCATTACTCTGCGCTTTTGTATGACCGGCGTAAAAGCCGGGTCACACTTGAGCTTATGCTCTGCCTTACTTCGAGGTACCCCAGTCATGTCAGCTGGTTTCCATGCGAAGATGTCAGCGTTTTTTTGTAGTAAGCGTTTGAGTAAGGTGCGCGTAGGATCAGTGACTGTTGGGCCAATGGTAACCGCCTGGTCGGGGTATTTGCCATTGAAGGCCCATTCTTCTGGTTCGATGATGGTCAATTTAGCCATCTTTGGTTTGGGTGTCGATGAGACAGATGCGATGCATACCTGGGGAATACCGGTGACCATCGCTACGCCCTCAGCTGTTGGCAATCCCATCATGACGTGGACTGAAGATACCACGACATTGAATCTTGCCATCCCATCTCTCCCGAAGAGAATGTCGTATGTGTGGTATGGCTTCCTCATTACGACAAAGTCCACGTCCTCTGTGCGGGAGTGTTTCCCGTCTGTGAGAATGACGGGGAAGGATAGGATACCTAGGGGGGTGTTTGTGCTGCCGTCAAACCCTTCCATCGAGGCGTAGACCGTTTCCAGGCGTTCTTTGTCTTCGTCGTCTAGCTTGTCGAAAAACTGCCTGTACATAACTGTTGACGAGGCGCCGTTGTCAACAAGAGTGCGGGAAGTGATGTAGTGCCCCAGCTGGCTTTTGATGACGATAGGGCCTTCTTTGCTGGGTCCTCCTGTCACTTGCGGGAAGCGCACCTCAGCTTCCTTCCATGCGCATGGTTCTGTCGTCCGTCTTTTTCTTCCTCTGATGTTACTATGAACCATGTGGATGCTGATGTCAACGGGCTTTCGTCCGTTGCTTTTGTATCGGTTGTCATTCTTCCTTCCATTCTTGATTGATGCCACAAGGTGTGTAAGTTTTCCATCCTTGACGAATGATTCAACAATATCCCTCAAGGATGTACACTTCTCAGTGGTGTGACCCTTTGTCCCGTGGAAGTCACAGTATTTGCTCTGATCCACGTCAGGTCGGTGCCGGACCGTTGGAGCTTTTGGCCATGGGAGTTTCTCAGTGGCAAATATCTCCGTGACGCTTTTGGTGAGCGGCGTCCACCGGGGGTGTCGGCTTGATGGGTGCGTGTTATCCCTTCCGCCTACTAAAAAGCGAGAGCTGGATGAGGTGTCAAAGTTTACCCTTGACTGCCAAATGCCTAGCTTCCTCTTTTTGTTTTGCCGGGCGGTCCGGACGTTGTTTTCTCTAGTCCTCTGCGCGTAGAGGTTTGTACTCTGGGGCGGATCCCCACCCAGTTGCTTCTCTGTCTCGGCAAAGCGCTTGGCTGCCGTCATGATGGCATCCCACGTGGATGGCATGCCATCTTTACCCGTCAACGTGCGGATGAGCTCTGGGTATTCGGCGCCCTGGATGAAAGAGGCGCGAACAAGATCTTCGCTTATAACGCCCAGACTCAGCTTTTTCGAGTTGAAGCGAGTGATGAAGTCTAGTAAAGATTCATCCTCCTCTCTAACACAGTTGAGGATCGTCCACTGCTCTTCAGTATATTTCCGCTGTTGACTGAAGTGTTGGCTGAACTTGTGTTGGAAGTCCGCCCAATCGTAGATGTGGTGGACCGGTAGACGGTCACACCACGCTCTAGCCGCTCCAACCAGCGTCATCTGGAACATATAACACCACGTGGGTTCCGTCCAGTTGCTGACGGTTGCCCCCGCTATGAATCTGTTCAGGTGATCGTGTAGGTCGGATATACCATCATAAGTGCCGATGTTGGGCATCTGCTTGGCACTCTTCTGGGCGATTGCTTCCGCAATGTCCCTTGCAAATTTGGACGTTCCTGCATTTGCAGCAGTTGGTCTGAAGGTTTTAGAGAAGTCACGTGGGTTTCCCCCCGCGTTCCTTTGTTTGAAGGTTTTTCCAAAATTCCTTGGTTGGAAGTCCGTTTCGTTACGCTTCCCTTTCGCCCTATGGCGAGGGTTTGCGTCACTGTCGGATTCCTCCCGATCATCGTCCGAGGACTCGCACTCATTGCTCATGTTGAGCTGTTGTCGAGTGCTTCCGAATTCGTCAGCTTGTTGGATGGAACGTAAGCGTTCGTCCAACTCAGCTTGGAATTCTCTCTGACGTGCTTCCGCCCACGCTTTAACTTGATCAAGTGTTTGGCGGGGGAACCTCGTCTGTCTTCTTTCCGCCTGGGTATCAATGAATTTCAGGGGATGATTGTTTGTAGTGTTCGTAAAATTTACTGCACTTGCCCCAGCTTGGGTAACCGGGGTAGTGTTCGTAAATATTGTGTACTCGCCGGTGTTCCCCCCAGTAGTTGGGGTTGTGGTTACCGGGGTTTCTTGGTCACTCGCTGGCCTTGGGACCGGAGTAACGTTAACCATCTTTCCAGAAGTTTTGAAAAAAAAAACTGAGATTCAAGTTCTAGCTTTTATGCACGGATGGCGCCAATGAAGAAACACTAATCGACCTCGGGCAGATTACGGATAATCTGGGGGTTAAATAGATGTTTCCCACGAGGGTTGTGTCCGGCAAAGATGGTTGTTCTGATGACCTGCAAAACAGACACCGTGAGCTCGTCACTGAGAAGGGGGGGTACCTCCTTGTGACCACCCTCCGGAGTGAGAATCAGACTAGATTGCTCTTGAATATAAGTGTATATTAAGAGAAATAGCTAGAGAGAAGATGATGATACCGTTCCAAGGTGTTGGAGTATTTATAGCCGAAGGTAGGTTTCCAAGCAGGTACAGCCGGCTGAATAGTATTCCTGTTCTACCAACTGTGGGCTACGCACGTGCCATGCTGATGGTTGGTGGGTAGGCAGCGGCTGATGGTGACCAGGCCGGCTGTGTACTATTCCTTTTCCACCAACTGCAGGCTATGGACGTGCCCCGACAGGGGTTGGTGAGTAGGCAGCGGCTGATAGTGACTTTAAGTACTAGAGCGTGCTACCCGTCGTACTGTTGTCAGTGAGCTGTCGCAGCTTTGGTCAGTTCTTTTGTCCATACCATGGCAGGTACAGTACAAAAGATCCTCCAGTATCGTACGGACTGGCTCATTTGGGCGGGAGAATTCCCAGCTTTAGGCGGGAGTATTCCCGGCTTGCTCATTCCCTCTTCAGGTGACATTACTGAATTATTTGAGAGTTAGTGCCTTGTGCGTGTAGCCTTGCTGCGCGGGTAGCCTTCCCTGATGGCTAGTATCCGTAGCTGCGGGAACAGGTGGAGTACGTCACCATTGGGAGGCTTTTCCTGCGGGAACAGCTTGCGTACTGCGCGTAAGGACGTCGCGTCTCTGAGCATGGTTGGTCCTGCGGATCCAGTTGGTCTTTGCGCAGACGTCCCTCAGGAGTCTTGCGAGTTTAACTGCGCAGACGTCTCTTCGAGGTAAGTCTTGCGGGTCCAACCGCGCAGACGTCCCTGTTCAAGGTGAGTCTTGCGGGTCCAACTGGGCTCTGCTGGGACCTACCTCTTCAACATGTTAACAGAGAAATGCTGTCTGTTGACTTTTTGGATCCATCATGTTAATGCTTTTGATTTTGAATTTTTTGATACTGCAGCTTCCTGAAGTACTTCCTTTATCCAACCTGGATTCCCATCATTCAGATGAAAACCCCACAATTCAACTTGATTATTATACTTCACGTTTAAGCCCGTATCAAATTGGGTGGTCTTCAATCTGCTGTTAATGAAATTCAAATAAAAAAGAGCAAAAAAGGTTTTTGATGACTGTGCAAATAAATGGAGGTGGATGATATTCAAATCGAAAAAAGAGCAGAGCATCCCCCAACCCCTTCATATTTTCTACAGGTGATGCTCGGATAAGTTCTTAATTAAGGTTACGAGAGAACTTGCAGAGTTCATGGTGGGGGTGGAGGGTGGTCAGTGGTGGTTTCCATTTTTTAGGAAATTAATTTTTATATGGAGTATTAAATAAGGAAAAAACCTATTTTGATATATAAGTTTGAAATAACCTATTTTGGTAAATAATTTTTCCATAATCCCCATTTTGGTTAAAAACTCATCATTCTTCAATCTTCGTTTTTTCTAAAATAATGTTTAACGTTAAAAACCTTAAAAGGAGAATTATAGTCTAGTGGCATCTTGGTGGTGGGATAAGGCTTAGGGACCATAAGGTCCTGGGTTCGAATCCCACAAGGGGGGTTTTCCCAAGATTTATTGGGTTTCCTTCTGAATTGGTGGTTAGGCATTATTGTCTAGTGGAGATGGATATGATCGTGTGGTTCTGCTGGTGACACGATGATACTCCAGTGGTCCATAAGTGATCCTAATTTTCCGTTCAAAAAAAAAAGGAGAATTGTAAACGAATAAATGGGACACCTCACCCGTGTGGTGTTGATCTTTCTCATGCTTCAAAGGGGAATGGTGAATGTGCCATTCTCATGCTTCAATTTCACCTAGGAACAAGCTTCACCTTGCTTCATGTGATACTTAAGGATTGTCGAAGGGGGTCATAGGTGTTACGCAATCATTGTGTACCTTAACATTCAAAATGTGAAAAATACAAATAATTAGAATACAAAAGAAATTATTCGCAATAAATTATCCATAATTCAAAGCTAAAATATTAGACTATGTGTAGTCATAAAGCTTCACATCCAGGGGTTATGCGCCACGTGGCGCCCAGTCAGAGTTATGGTTTTGTACAAAAACAGGCTGTAGTCATAACTCTCCACATCCAGGGGTTGTGCGCCACGTGGCGCCCAGTCACTTTTACACTTTTTGTTTTTTTTTTTAATTTTTAATAAGAATAATCAAATAACAATAATATTTTATTAAATAAATATTACAAGAAAAAATAAAAAAAAAAACTATTCGTCGTTGTCGTCGTCGCCGTCTTCGTCGTCGTCCTCGTCCTCCTCATCGTCCTCATCGTCGTTTTCATCGTCGTCGTTGTCTTCATCATCGTCGTCGTCCTCGTCCTCCTCATCGTTTTCACCAGGCAGAGGCCGATACATTCAAAGATGTTGGACCAGATCCTCCTTTAGTGCGTTATGTATCTCTCTTGACCGCACGGAATACGAGTTTTCGAGTCGTTGCTCCATACTTGCCGGAGTCCGTGGTGGATCCGGGTCCGGTATGAAAGTTGGACATATTGCTCTTCCCTCGTCCTCGATGATCATGTTATGCATTATGATACACGCATAAATAGCACATCTAATTCTTTCTAAAGACCACAGACGACAAGGATTTTTAACATAATGTCATCGTTGTTGAAGAACACCAAAACATCTCTCGATATCCTTTCTCGCAGACTCTTGCACTTTCTTAAAATACTGTCTTTTTTCATCCATCGGGTCTCTGAATGTTTTAACAATTATCGCGATGTAACGATTCCGGCAGAATCAGGTATACCCTAACCGGTATATACTATTTATGTGTTATTTAATAATGAATATGTGAATTATAATGTGTTTATACGAGTATGTACGATTCACAGTACGGATTATACTCGATTATACAGTTAATCGTATTGGAAATACGATTAACCGATTAACGGTTATTGAAGCCCGAACGAATCAAGGATTACTTTATAGACGAGATATATGATATTTAGTGATGTTACGAAGTATTAAAGCTTCGGGATAAGTGAATTAAAGCACAGAAAAAGAATTTTCGATTTAATGGTACGTCGGTACGTTAAACGAAACCTTTAATACCAAACCGAGCAAGAGACGATCGATCAAGCCGAAAAAGATGCACAATTATTAATAATATGATGTTTTAAGATAATAAATGTCATGGTTTAAGTTTTTAAAGTTTTTAAAGTGGTTTTAAATAAATTTCTTTTTTTAAGCCGAAAACGACCATTTTAGCCTCGTTTTAAGTTAGATTAAACATTTAACCGAAAAACGAACCAAACCAGATTATCCAAAACGTTATCCAGATTTCAGAAATCCAAATATGTGGCTAGAAATGGAGAGGTGGGTCCCACCCCACCCCCCTTGAGTTCCGATCGGATAAGGGGTTTATACCCCTTACTTCTCATTTTTTTTATAACACCATTGCAACACCCATCAATCCTCTCCACTTCATGATCTAAAAACCCGAGTGTGTTGCAAGAAAACCGAGGTAAAAATCGAGTTATTTACGTTTCCATCTTCGTTTCTTGAGTTTATTTGCAAGAAAATGAGGTTTCAAGTGAAAAAGGGTGAAAACCCGAGATGAAACCGATTCTTGCATGATCAAGTGATGTATACGGGTTATACAAGGGATCTTGGTCCAAGAAAGGAGTTAAGCGAACCAAAAACGAATTTTTACGGTTTAAATCTTTATTTTTAAATCATAACCGAAACCATGAAAGAAATGGCTTGATTGTGGGTGTAACTTGCTTGGTGTGGTGTTATTGTGCTTGTAGGTGTTGTATCTAGTTGTTAACCAAGGCTAGAAAGCAAGATCCTTGCGATTTGAAGCTAAAAACACAAGGTAGTTCGGTTTATGTTCAGTTATGAGTGTTTTGGACAGATTGTGGTACGTTTAGAGTTAGGCTACGAAATTTCACAGAGATGATCTACACATGAAAATATGAGATCTGTGAAATTTTGGTAATTTTTGGACAAAGGATGAATATTTGGTGAATTTAATGCTCGGTTTTGGCTAAAAATAGTGAAAAATAGTTACATATCATGAAAAATTCTGGAAAATTTCAGATAAGCTTTCTATAACAATTAAAAGTCACACACAAAATTTTAGGTCCGTTGGAGAAGTCTAAGTAGGCTTTTCGGTTAAACAAGTTCTAGGGATTTCTAGCTCGGTTTTAGTGAAAATGGCATGTAAAAAGAGATTTTGGTTTTGGAAAAATTACAGGGGATCATGTGGATGGCAGAGGTCATCCAGGAAAATTTTGGGATTTTTCTAAGGTCGTTTGGTATTTACGACATATTTAGTGTTTAAATGGTGTTTAAAAATAGATAAATAAATTTTAAATATAAAAATTAATTCTGGAAATATTTTTATAAAATTCCCCACTGTCAAAAAGTGATATGTGCAAAATTTCAAGATCCGGGATTAAATGGATAATTATTTGTGTAAAAACAAACTTTTAAAGTTTAAAACGCGTAAACCGGTAAAGTTCGCCTAAACGAGCTGACTGGTGTATAAAAACCCTAAAAATGAACTATTTTCATATAAATGAGTTAAACAAGTAAAAATAAATCATCCAAAAATAATTCGGATGATTTGGGTAATTTTATCCAATTTAACAGTTTCCGGTACACTAAAGACGGAAACGGGTCCCGCGGCCAATCGGGGCGTCTAAATCGAGTTCTAATTTCACAACTTTAATTAAATTGTCAGTCAACAACTATTTTCGGGTCGTGTGTGAACAAACTCATTTTTGAAACGTAAAAACGGATAACCGTGCTAGGCACGCAAAACGGGGAAAACGAATTAATAGTAATTTTAACTATTGAACTCTAAACGATATCACAATCTGAGTCCGGAGAAGTGTTTCTGGGTTAACATTGCCCCCGGAACGGTTACAGTACTGGGTTAACAGTGTCCCCAGATGTACCGGTTAACACGGTTAAAGTTATATTAATATTGATTGTATAGTAACGAACTTAGGGATCGTATTACAGATCCGGATTAATAGCTTGCGTACTGTGTAACCTACTGCTTGCTATAAGGTGAGTTTCACGAGCCCCTTTTTCTGAATTGTTTTTAAATATTTTCCCGGGGCGGAAAGCATGTTACTATTGAAATGTTTAAGTACATACTGAACGCATGGATTTGCGTGTATTTACATATATTTTATTGTACGGGAATCGTACGGAAATGTACTAAGACGGTAATTGTCTGAGTTGCTAACATTGAAAGGCCCCGCAACACGAGTGATTAGCTAAAAGCCGGTAGAGTGTGAATAGTACTATTGGTCTGACAAACCCAACTGGTCCGGCATGGATTTGCTGATGTTTCCCAGCCAGTTGCACATGTCTATTTTGTTGTTATTTATTTTGCTATGTAATGTTAGGCATAGCGGTTTGGGGCAGGTTCGTGGGCGGAGTATGCCACGGGGTTGTGTGTGGATAGTCAGAGGTTTCACTTGTGGGCTCAGCATAATTACATCGCTAATATATGATTATTATAATGATTTGTCACTGTTTATTTAAATTAGTGAAACTCACCAACTATTCGTAGTTGACCCGTTTTCTTTACATGCTTTCTAGGTACCCCCAAACTGGAATAATTGCTACATGCTTGACGATGCGTCCTTTTTGTGGAAGCTAAATGATCTTTTTGTTTTAAATATGTTAATGTACTGTTGGTAAAACTTATGTGTTAACGCCTAGACGGTAACTAAACTCGGAACAATGTAATATGGTGTGAATTAATGCAGTGGTGTTTTCTTTATAAGCAATGCTGTTGATATCAGACGTGTCTGTTGCACCCCGTTTACGTTTCCGCTGCGGTTACGGGGTGTTACACGCAAACTCTGGATATATTCCATCACCCAGATAGTACCCATGATCGTAGAAGTTATCGTTAGCCCAAAACAAAGCGACGGGAACGATCCCAGATATGTAACTCTCCATCACAGGAGACTGCTCTAAGACGGTTATGTCATTGTTGGAACCGGGAACACCAAAGAATGCCGACCAAATCCAAAGGTCGTATGAAGCGATCGCTTGAAGGCTGATCGTTGGTCCCTTTTGGTCACCTCGTGTGAATTGACCTCGCCATGCAGTTGGACAATTAGCACATTCCCAATGCATGCAATCTACACTTCCTATCATGCCGGGGAAACCATGTACCCTTGTATGTGCCTCGTAAAGACGTTGTAGATCGTTAACGTTGGGCTCTCTCAGATAACGTGGTCCATATAGTTTAAATATTCCTATATTTTACGAAATTTTTATAAAAATAAATGATCACAGTAAACAAGTGATAAACTATTTAAAAAAAAAACAAAACGTACCGTAACAAAAATACTCCAAGGTGTCCCGAGTTGTTTTTTCGGTCATCTTTAAATACTCGTCGTTGATGTCGGTCGTGTTTCCGTAGGCGAGCACGCGCACGGCTGACGTAACCTTCTGAATAGCCGTGAATCCTAATGTCCCTCGAGCGTCAGGCTTTTGCTTAAAGTAATCAAACTCAAGCTCCAAATCATTGGTGATGCACATAAATAAATTTTTAGACATCAAAAAACGACGCCTAAAGGTCTTCGGGTTCTTGTATCTCGGCGTGTCGCAGAAAGTAATCCGCCATCAACCGGTTGTTGGCTTAGGCACGATCTCGTTCGATATATGCTCTTGTTGAAACAGGGGGTGGAGAGCTAATCGCACCCGTAACGGAACTCATATACTGTGTCGCGAGCATAATCGCACTCTTAACCGCCCGTTCCTCCTCCACGTCCTCGGCTTGTTGGTCGGGCCCGAAAAACTGTTTATATATAGATGGAGGATCCATATATAGTGAATTTAGTGTAAAGGAATTTTTATAGAGTTGAAAGAGAAAATTTTTATAAATTTAATGAGATTTGATTGGGGATGAAATGGTTTAATATATAGGAAATAAATTATTTTTTTTAATTTTCCAACGGTTAATTTTGCAAAGGTAACTTTGGATTTCGTGCCATTATCAGCGTTGTATATAAAACGCTTGCAAAATTGAAATCAACATAACGCAGGGGGGGCGGTGTACCCCCGCGTTTTGAGCCATAACGCAGGTGGCCAGTGGCGGACCCAGGATTTTCATCCAATGGGGTCCCTTTTTTTCGGTGTACATTTTTCACCATCCAACATTAGAATTTTTGAGGCAGTCGCCATTCCGGTTGGTTGAGAGAATATTGTTAAAAGAATATAAAGACTCAAACTTTCTTTCTAACTTATCTAAGTTTTCGTTAAATTGTTTGTTGATTTCTATAATATTATCTTTGAAGAATTGTTTTTAAACCAAATAAAACCTTAAGTTTAAATTAGAATTTAATAAAAAAAAACACAAAAAAGAATTGCTTTTAAACCAAATAAAACCCTTAATTTTAATTAGAATTTAGAAATCTCAATAAAAATGTAGAAAAACGAAAAAGAATATTTGCTTTTAAACCAAACAAAACACTATGTTGAAAAACAAAATAAAAATGTTGAAACCACCCTTAAAAACACTATGTTTAAATAAAAATTAGAAATACAAAATAAAAATGTTAAACCCACCCTTAGTGAGGCTTGAACTTGTGACCTTTAAGTTGGAAGAGAAAAGGTATGCCACTACACCAAAGAAAGCTTTGATACAATGGGTTCCACCTAAGTATTTTTATGGGGTCCTTTAAAAAAGTAACCTATTGTCTCTAATATATTTTTAAAAAAGATTGGTGTCCCGGGACCCCGATCTCACTAAGGTGGGTCCGCCCCTGGAAGTAACTACACACATGTGTCTTCTGTCGAGCGTTTCCACTGCCTGGGTCATTATCAACCTCCCACTTGACTATTGATGGGTTGAAAAAAAAGATTGTTGAGTAAATCATTGATTTATACCAAATAAATTGCATTGAAGATGTCCATTGTTATTTATTTTTTCATCTAGTATCTGAAAGCAGTGGCGGACCCAGGATTTTTTGTCAATGGGGTCCCAATTTTTTCGGTTTACAAAATTTTTCGGGTCGGTCGTTATTCGGGTCGGGTCGAGGCGAGGAACGTAATAAAACACGGAACTATGGTGTCATTGGAAACGAGTAAGTAGAAAGAATCTAAATTACAAACTAGATTAAACATACACTTTTAATTCATACCCAAAAAACATGAACGTAATCTATATATATGGTCTTACATAATTGACCAAAACATGAAAAAATAACTCTAACACAAATAAATGATTAATTATAATATACATACACAAGGTAAATAATAAAAGAATATGCAAAATCCATGTTAACATTATATATGTTGCATGGTGATAATGACTATATGAGAGAAACTAACAAAAAGCACAAATACCCTAACTGAATAACTAAGACTAGGATATTAAAAAAACAACAAAAGAGGAGTATGATGGGGCTTGAACCTACAACCTCTCACAAGTAAAACAAGGGACTTTCCACTGTACCAGTTCAATGTTAATAGTATGGGTTCCAAGTATTAATTTTTATGGGGTCCTTACAAAATTTAATATACCGTCTCTAAGTAATTTTTAAAAAACATCGGTGTCCCGGGACCCCGATCGGACCTATGTGGGTCCGCCCCTGCAGGTGGCAAAGCCACCACTACACATGGTCTTATTATTCAGTATTATAATAAAACCAAAAGTTATTATTATTATTATTATTATTATTATTATTATATATGAACTAATTAATATCTTAGGAAAATTATAGAAGACTAAATCATTGTGAGAACAATAATATTTAACTTAAAAAACTGCGTAATGTAGTTTTATATAGCAAATAGGAGATAGTCAAAATAGAAGGCTTATTTTTATAAACATATTTTATTAGTAGAATGGTTAATATAAATCAAATATGTATGTACAGGGGGAATGAAATAGTCTAAAAATATATGCAAATTAATGTTTTAAAAAAATAACCATCCCATACCTTTATCATTCTCTTAAATGATTTTAATAATAAATGTGATATAATAAAGTTATAAATGCATATAACAATAATACAAGTTTATATGAATAAAAACATATACTAAAGCTTGTCTGCCCACACCATTTGCATCCAGCCTGAAAGAAACTCTATTAGAGTACGCTCTGCCTCTTTTCAAGAGGCCTCTCTACGTAGACTATATATGGACTATACGAGTGCGTTAGAAAGGTGGTCTAAGAATCACATTAAATCAATCCTATAAACAACAAATTTAATCAATAATGTATATGGTAAAAAAAAAAAAACTTAATCATCATGATTGATTACATTATTTCCTAATATAGATTAGACAGACAAAACACATATAAAAATTGTTTAATAGGGTGTATGATTGGTTGCAAATTTCAATTTTGGATGTTATACCACCACCCCACCAAGTCCTTAGACTAAGGGGTGTGAGGCCTTTAATGGGGGCTCCAACCAATAATATTATGACGTGTGGCAGAGAGAGAAACTGGATGAGGGGGGTGTTGGAGCCCCGTTGAAGCCCATGGTGTGGAGGGGCTCCAGCAGGAGCTCCAGCGAAATTTTTTTTTTTATATTTTTATAAATATATTCAAACAACGTATTATTAAAAAAACTCATAAATTATTAAAAAAACATACATTAATAAAAAAACACATTAATATCTAAAATTAAAATAAAAATTAAAGTAATAAAAAGAAACATTCTTCTTATTCTTCGGCTTGGTCTTCTTCGATCAACCTCTTTCGGATACGTTCCTTTTGCTTTTCCATTAGCATTTGATCGACCGGATTTAGGTTACTGAAGTCTCTAGTAAGAAAGTCCAGATCTCTCATTCGAGTTTTTTTCTTTTTGTCATAAGAGACCACCTCCATGGTTTTGTTGAATTTATTGAGGGATTCAACAAGATTGGCGATGTTTACGGCTTCCCCCTCAGCCGGTTTTTTCCCCTTGGCGTCCCTTCCCAATGGCCGCCTCCTCGGTGGTGAAAACTTTTCCTCCTCCGCAATGTTTAGGTCGAATCCAACGCGGCAATCCGACCCGGTTGAAGTGCTATACGCTCCAGACGAACTAGTTTTAGTCCGTTTCGGCCCTACTTCCGCATCAAAGTCCGGCGCCACCAGCTCAACCCACTTGGAACACCTTTTCAACCTGTCCCACAACTTTAAATCGTCCCACGTCTTCACCATCCCATACCTCCGCAAACACTCCTGCTTCCACTCTTCGACCTGAAATTGTAAACCGCCAAATCATCACTGCCACTTGGTCTCATACGACCGCTGTTCCTGTTGAAAAGATTAGTAAACAAGCCGACAAATTTTCTGATTTCGGACCACCGACCCGAAATCATATCGGCGTTCCGCTCTATACTCCCAACGAGCATGTAGAACGTCTCCCTAACCTTTGTCCAAAAAATCTTTCTCTTTTGGTAGTCGGCTGCAAAATGAATAAATAAATTAGATTTCCATTTAACTTTTTTATTAAAAATCTTTATTAAAAACGTTAAAACAATTACCGCAACGCCGATCCTCAGAAATGACTATCCAAGCCCGACACAAGGCTTCCTTCTCATCCGATGACCACGGAGTGGCTTTCCGTTTCGTCCTCGGAGTCGAAGCCGGTCCCGACCCGTCCGTTGCAACTGGTTTTTTCCGGTGGACGCGTCTTTTTGGTCCCGTAGCTTCACCTTGTGATTCTTGTGTCTCCGGAACAACAAAGTTAGGAGACGGTTGTGTGTTGGATGGTTGAAAGCCGGATGATTCTTGCGGCTCCGAATAAAACATCGATTGGTGCGGTGACGACCGTAAATTGTCGTCAAGATAATCTGAATCAAGGTTTGGGTACCAATTTCCAGTCATTTTTTTTAAAAAAAGTTGAGAAGATGAATTGATTTTGGGTGAAGGTTTGAAGTTTTGGTATAAAAATGGGTGAAATGGAGTATAATTATATAGAAAATATATATATTTTTTTTGTTTTTTTCGGCTCCCAACGGTCCAAAATACCTCAAAAGGCGTGCTCCTCTCTCTCTTCTCCCGCTAACCAGCTCACTCCTCTCTTTTTTTCCCCGCTAGCGCCCCGTTCGCGCCCCTGATGGTGTGGTGTTAGCGCCTGGGGGCGCGAGTGGAGAGGCTCTAGCGCCCCCGTTGAAGCCCCACACCCCTCAGTCTTATGGTCTGACACTCCAAACTAAATAATAATAATAATAATAATAATAATAATAATAATAATAATCACACATCTCTTGTCTTCTCTCCCCATCATGAAATAATATCAATTATAATAACCTTATCAATCAATGAATCTTTAGAATAGAACCCTAAAGCCAAGTGCCAAGCCACCGCCAACAAATTTCATGGGTCTAATTGCTTGTTCATGGCCAATTCTTGTCATGACTTGTTCATTTCCTCTTGTTTGAAGTTACCCATCACTCGTTTCCACCTTCTTTTAATATTTCTGCATAGCCTCTTATAACTGGATCAATTTTCAAATGGCATCAGTGTTTTTGTATCATGTGGTTGGGGATCTGACGGTGGGGAAGCCGGAGCTGGTGGAGTTTACCGAGAACGAAACGGTGGAGGCGGCCATCAGGGCCATCGGAGAATCGACTGACTGCGGGATAGCCGTTTGGAAGCAAAAGGAGAATGCGGAAATGAGGCATCAGCGGTTTCTGGGGATCTTGAATCCGCTCGATATTGTTGCCTTCTTGGCTAGAGATGATTGTTTGAATGATCAAGACAAAGCCTTGAACACACCGGTTTCTGAATTCCTTGTTCCTGATAATACTTTGTTGAAGGAAGTTGATCCTGGCACAAGGTAGGTTGGTTGGTTACCTACCTTCATTCCTTAAATATACATATACATATATGTATACTTACATTGATTGATTCATGTGTTTCTGTTCTTAGCATTAGCAATTTGAGATTTCAAAATGTAGTTAGTTTAGGAAGATTAGATTTTGTATGGGACTCCCAATGATTTAAATGTTGTAGATGTCACACTTCATAGAAAGAAAGTAATATATCATCTATCTTTTTCTACATAATAAGTGTAAAAATACGTTCCCAAACTCATCTTATTTCTGTCCTACCGACCCGTTAATTCACATGTCTTTTTTTTATGCTAGATTAATAGACGCATTGGAAATAATGAAGCACGGGGTGCGACGTCTTCTCGTTCCTAAAAGCATCGGGTGGCGAGGCATGAGCAAACGCTTCTCAATTCTCTACAATGGAAAATGGCTCAAAAACATCGATAGCAATCCACACATCACAATCCCCAACATCAACCGATCTTCATCCTCAACACCAGCAACCATAATCCGGGACAAATATTGTTGTCTTTCACGCGAAGACGTTATCCGTTTCTTAATCGGTTGTTTAGGAGCATTAGCCCCCCTTCCTCTATCCTCCATCTCATCTCTCGGTGCAATAAACCCTAAGTACCGCTCAATTGAAGCCTCATCACCCGCAATCGAAGCTGCACGTAAGATCCCGCGCGAACCAAGCGCATTCGCAGTTGTTGACCCGACACCAGACGGTCAACACAAGATAATTGGGGAGATCTCGGCATCTAAGTTATGGAAATGTGATTATTTAGCTGCGGCGTGGGCGCTTGCTAATCTTTCTGCAGGCCAATTTGTGACGGGTGTGGAAGATAATCAGTCATCGCGGTATCTTCCTGATTTGGTGGCGGCTGACGGTGCAGGTGCTGCCAGTGGTGGGCGGGTGATTAGACAGAGGACGTTTAGTAGCAGGAGTATCGGGATTTTTAATCATAATCCTTCGAGTCAAAGTTTTGGGGTTAATAGGAGCATGTATAGGGGTCGGAGTGTGCCTTTAACGTGTAAGACGACTAGCTCGTTGGCTGCGGTTATGGCTCAGATGTTGTCGCATCGGGCTACTCATGTGTGGGTGACTGAGACTGAGAATGATGATGTGTTGGTTGGGTTGGTTGGGTATGCTGATATCTTGGCGGCTGTTACCCGCCCCCCTGCCGCCCCTGTTCCCGAGGTTCAATAGAAACAAGAAGTGAATCAGGAATGTAAATGTTAAAAAAGACTTTTTTCTGGTTGGAATACTGTTTTTGGGTCGGGTCGTCTATGTTAAAGAATGGTTTGGTTGCGGTTCGTGTTTAATTCACAGTGTGGTTTCTACTATGGTTTCATCTGGTGGACCTTCACTTGGTCTTGTCTTTGTTTTTTGTTTGAAATCATCATATTTGTTATAAATAAATAAATTCAGGTTGTGTATAATATGTTGTTATATTCTTATGCATAAACTATGTTGCCTTGAATACATATAGGAAAACTGTGATGATACAATGCAACTTAACAACCCATAATGATGTCCTCCGGGCAAATGTCTGTGTTGCCCATCGAAACTAGTTTGGGATCTGAAACCTGCTTCTAAACTGAAACCAATTTGGTCTCGATTCGACCTGACGGTTTGTAAATTGGTTTTGATAACTTCCCAATTGAAACTGATCCAAGTCCGGTCAAAGTCCAAACCAATCCAAATATTTTTCACGTGTTTGCATTTAACTATATATGCCTCAAATTTACATATATGAAACCGTCGTGATACAGATACTTTTACTTTCAAAAGGAAACATATAAAAACTACTGACTAGAATGAATCACAACAATACAAACAAATTGCACACTATCTGTCTGATGAAGATGCTGAAGCCTTTGATGTTAAAGCATGGATTGTAGCTTGAGTGCTAACCAACTTCTCTCTAAGCAACATGTTGTACTCGTACAGATCTTTAAGGCTTTTCTGGATTTCTGGAATGCTAATTTCCGAACCTGCCTTCATTTCTACCAAAACCAACATATAAATAAGTCAAAACAGGTTGAAAGTATTGTAATAACATTGTTTTTTTTTTGTAACCATAAACGGTAAGCCTCACAAACTGCGCAGGTTCAAGTGAATGGTCAAAACGGGTTGTGAGCAAAACAACTTTGGTCAAAACAGGACATTGTAAAAAAAGTATCGATATGGTAATGGGTAAAAATGGGTTTCAGTACCGAAGATGGGTTGAAATGAGTTGGTAAGTGGTGATGGTCCTAGAGGTGAGCAAATGGGTTTACCAGGATGGACCTGAGACCAGGAAAATAGTAAAATCATACCCGTCTACAACAGTGGCCCAAAGCAGACCCAAGTTGACCCGATGTATAATTTGAGATAAACTAACCCAAATCAACACACATGCATAATTTTTGTTACCAAATCAACCCATTATTTGAAGAATGGGCCATGATTGCCACCAATAACAAACGGACAAAAAGGGTTGCGGGCGGGTGAACCCAACTCAGCCCAATTAACCCGACCGACCCGCCCATCTTGCCAACTCTAGGTTCAGTCATTATAGTTACCTAATGACGGTGGAAAAGGTATATCATCAGCAGCCATAACTTGTGGATCTACATCAGATGAACATATAATACTGTTTCCATTTTGTTCTTCCTGACAATTTACATCCCTTAATATCTGCAAAGGAGATGAATACACGCAAACTGAGTGACGAGTTGTTTTATAAAATCAAACTTAATGTCCCTCAAATGAACAGTTCATCTTGTCATGATGGACTGCCAAATGATTACCTTGTCACTCGGTGTGGTAACTTTATTGTTGAAATTAATGGTATCCATTCGTATTTGTTTCCTTTGATTAACGGATGAAGCTGGCCCACCTTTAGGAACCGCAAAACAATTGCAGCACTCCATTTCCACAGAAACTGAATCTTCAAACGGTGATATTCCACGACCCCATGTAAAACTTACATACTTCCTTAACTAGTTCCAATTATAAAACAAATCATTCAAACTTTCAAAGTAAAATAATTAAAAACTCATTGATGTTAGTTACATCCAACCATCTAAACGTACATGTTATACGATTAAATAAGATATCATAATACCTTGCTCCACCGTTCTCGGGCTTTCCGACTGTTTCTGATACTTCTCATTACCGCATCCTCGTGTCGAAATCTCTTGAATCTATATTCGAACTATTAAAAAAAACTATAATTAGGATCATATACAACCTCCTAAATAACTTTACTCGCAAAACTAGAATTCAAAACTAATTATTTATAATAATCCTGAATATTTTGGACAAAAATGAAAGCTAATAACTGTTTTTGTAGAAATGTATATACAAGTATTTAAGGAAAAAGAAATAAGACGCATACTTACTTGCACCAAAAGGTAGAAAAATATGCCAATACTAACACAGTACAAGCCACCAAGATCAGCAAGAAAGCCCACTGCCTTCTTCAAATAATAAGCCGAGTTAGATCACTATGCTTAACTCATCATATCTATTAGGACTTAGGAGTGTGCACGAAACCAAAATATCTGAACCGTAAACCCTAATAAGTTATAACCGAAATAACAGAAACCAACATAAAACTCATGGGTTGGTTTTATGTTTTAGTTTGGGTTTGGTTTTGCAATCAACCAAAAACCGAAGCAAACTTTTGTAAGACGTTAATAAATGGTGTGGTCCAATAGTTTCAAATCCAAATGTGTAATAATTAATTAATCATTTAAAAAAGGAAAAAAAATATCAGGCCCAATTCTTTATTTTGGGTCATGTTTTTTCAGCCCAAAAATTTTTCACGCCCAAATGATTGATTCAAAAAAACCGAAACCGAACGATCAGAATCCAAAAATCAAATTTTCGGTTTTTGGTTCTATGCACACACTTAAGGTATCTATGAAAAAACAAATGTAATTACAACAAATGACTCACCGGGCCCGAGAGTGCTCTGATTATCAATTTGCACAATGTAAGACGAAAGGAAATTAATATGAAGCGTTGTATTGACATACCCATCACTAGAACCTTCTAGAGAGGCCCGAAGCTGACTCGCATCACTAAAAGATGAACCCGGAACAAAATCATGAAACAAAGGTTGTATAAGTCTAAGATCATGTTTATTCCGGTATATTCTCGGAAACAAATTAAATTGCAGAATATTCGGATCTCTTCCTCTGTAAGTAACAAACTTTGCAGTATTCGTACTTCCATTCTTTAACGAGCCACTAACATGACTCATATGTTTCTTGTGGCGGCGGTCTCTGGCAGTCAACTTAAAGTCAAACCCGAGAGCGAGAGCTGGCACGTTTGGGATGTCAGCAAACTGCCATGAAATGTATATGTTGTCGCTAACGAGCTGGCAGTCGTTACATTTAAGCGTTATGGTGGGCCCGTTTGTGGTGTTTAGGCATGAGAAGTTGAGAAATGTGGAAAGTGGCTGGGTTCGGGAGTCGATAAAAGCGGGGTTTGCGGTTGTTATTAAAGTAAGGGGTCCGTTAAGGTTGGAACATGTCATGGTGGAGATGGTGGTCCATGTCGTTGTGGAACGATGCTAAATCGGGTGCGTTTGTTGCGATGACACTGTGTATTTCAATGGTTCTCATGGATATAACTTGGTAAAGTAACCTGTGGTGATGCATTTGTAATAATGATGACTGGTTATAAGAAAAGAAAAGTAAAAGTAAAATGAAATTAGTTACTTACGCAGCAAACAAACCGATAAAAAGAATCCAACTGGCAATAGAAAAGGCTCCACCGAGTTCGTTTCTTGACAAGCATTTGATCATCCTACAATTAGAATAATGATGATGTTCTCTGTGTTAAAGAATCACAAAGTAACATGAATTAGGTAACCTACGAGCCAATGTCTGGTGGAAAAGAAAGCAGAAGAGGAGCCAGGTGGCAAGCAGCACGAGCGTGGCTTCAAGAAACACAGCCTGGGACTGGGTGAACTTCTTGATGGTGTCGAAGGCGAAGATGTTCGCTGGGATGTTGATTGAGTAGTCCACACCGGACCCAACAGAGAACTGACCGGAGATGCTCAACGGCTCGCACACCATGCTCGTTCTGTTCAACAAGTACCCGGGATTACAGGCTGCTGCTGTTGTAACACAAGGAATTACCTGCTGGACATTGCTGCTGCATCTTCTTCTTCTTTGATGATTTTGTCAATCTTGGAGAGGGTGAAAGAAACAAACGACTATGGCGTGTCTGGATGGATCAATTCCAATTCCAATTCCAATTCCAATTCCAACATATGTTGTCAATACATGTAAATACATATACAATAATATATTATTTAGAAAACCATTCTCTAAAATTGATGTTATGGGAAATTAATGTACATACAATTATACATATTTTTAGCATCTAAAAATTTTTAAAAACTGTAACTTATCTAAGATAGAACATGGATCCTTGTGTTGTACTTAGAAATGATGAGATATAGGTTATGATCTATTTATCTAGTTTTGATAATTCTAAAATAACATTGTTAACACGATTGCTTAGGTTATCATACTAGTTAAAGAAATATGTTAATGGAATGTGTAATTATAACCTAATCTAATCAACCATGGGAGGTTGTGTGAGTTGACTACAACCACTCGAAGTTGTTAGGATTGGTATTTGAGAAATCGAAGTCAATCCTAATCGTTTTACTTTACCAAACTGCTTGTCTACTTAAATTGACATTCTCGTGGTAGCATGATATTAAGCATATGATGGACTTGAAAATACGCATGCTACTTTCT
This sequence comes from Bidens hawaiensis, assembly GCF_021521415.1. Classification (NCBI taxonomy): domain Eukaryota; kingdom Viridiplantae; phylum Streptophyta; class Magnoliopsida; order Asterales; family Asteraceae; genus Bidens; species Bidens hawaiensis. The sequence goes on along the minus strand of NW_027501936.1, from coordinate 22,709 downwards.
TTTATGTCATAGAATATGTTCACTTAGAAATGAGGGATTATTCTATCATATATTATTAGGACAAGTTTATCACATGTTTATTTAATAATTATCAAGGAAGAATATAGTGGATTCTTGATCTTAGATGGTAACCTTTATATAACTAAATTACTCTTTTAGAATTTCTCTTCTTGTCACCTATATATTATATATAAGTAACTTATATATATTATATATAAGTATTTATATTTTATAAAAAGTTCAAAAATCAACCCAAAAATGATTGAAACTCTCCGATTACATTAAAACGAAGATTCACTATTGGAAACATTTGTGTCCACGGATCGATACTTGGTTCTTACCAATACTATTTTACATATACGACAGGTACACTTACCTATTTTGTGTGTGTTTAGTCTTAGTAAAAATCACTTTTAAAAATTTAAAACACGATCTTGTGCAAAAGCTAAAACCCAATCCATCAATATATTTTACAAGCACGCGCAGCACACATCAAGTTTTTAGCACCGTTGCCGGGGACACGGTATATTTCTAAGAACGATCCAAGTTTTAATTTAATCATTGTTTATAATTGTACAAATTTTTAACTTTTATTTTATTTTATTTTTACTTATAATTATATTAGAATTAATTTTAAGGCTAGCCTAACCTTTATTTTAGCTTAATTAACTTATACCTTAGTTTAGTTTTAAAATAGCTTAGCCTAACTTTTAGCTTAACTTTAACTAACCTTTAGTCTTAGATAGTTTAAATTTGATTTAACCCCCATGCATGTCCTCTATATTCGGTCTTGAGCTTGTTTCTCCAATTTCTGAACCGGAACGACTCTTTCGTCGACGAACGCATAAACGGACTGCAGAAACCACCGAAACAATCAAAGACGAGTCAGTAGACGCCACCACATCAGGAAGAAATCAAACCGAATAAATGATGGAAGCATAAAACAACGAACCAAACATGAGCTAGTATGCCAAGCCAACTCTCGAAGGCTATGGCACTGGAGTGGTTCCACCCGATATCACCGAACATTTAGAAATCAAATCAAGCACCACTCATATGGAGGAAAATTCAGTTCAATTTCATGGTCTCCTCGACGAAGACCCTCTTTCTCATATATCTCGATTCTTACGAATCTGCGGAACCTTTAAAATTCAAAACTGTTTAGAAGATCGGATCAAACTCAAACTCTTTCCTTTCTCTCTAAGGGGTCAAGCCTTAGAATGGATAGAATCCCTTCCTTTTGGTTCCATCACCAACTGGGACCAGGTGGTTGAACAGTTTCTCCTCAAATACTTTCCGCCTGATAAAACTGCCAAATACCGAGCCAGCATTACCGGATTCCGAACCAATGATGATGAGTCGTTACACGCAGCATGAGAGAGATACAAAAAGTCTTCTGAGAAGATGCCCACACCATGGACTGAGCGTATGGTTGCAAGTACAAACTTTCTTTGACGCACAATCCAGTCAAAATAAACATGCCATCGAATTTTGTTAGTTTACATAATATTTGAACGCTACTATTACTAGCGTTTGAGAAAAAGCTAGCTACAAGCTTTTACATTTAAATTTACAAGTTTGGTACTTAAACTTCTATCAGCTTTTGTTAGTTTATATAATAGTTACACATTTAACCCTTATTCAAAACTAACTACCCCCATGACTTTTTTAGGGGCCGTAACTTTTTCACATGTTAATAATTTTTTAAACAAATTACATCATAAAAACGAGCGTTTTATTCTCTTTAATTTGAGCATGATATTGTTAATAACATACTACGTAATTATCGGTTATGATCGGTAACAAGTCGAGACAGGTGAGCTCGAATCATGTGTAAGACCAAATTAGGGTCAGAACGAGTCGATACAAAAAGGGTTAAATTAGTTCGTTTTGTGTCGGTACGCTTTTGAGTCGAAAGGGGTCAGGGCAGATGATGTTTCAAAATTAGAACAGTGCATGTTCAGAAAGGGATTCAGATCAAAATAGGTTGATTTAAAAAATTATCTATTTGAAATTACTGTATATTTCAGATTTGTTTCTTGATTTTTGACATCAGTTAGACGCTTACGGCCTTTACATAAATTACACGTCTATATTCGGGTTATGTATGCACTGTCATCAGGTGAATTATGTACCGACACTGATTATGCGGTTGATGTTAGGTTGCGCACCCATCCGCCGCACCATGCGGCACCAAACTAGTTTTATTAAAAGCTTCTGCTACTCTGCCAAACACCTAAAAATATTTAAAAAGCTACAGCTAACAGCTTCCAGCCATCAGCTTCCAGACTTCAGCTAACAGCTACCAGCTAGTTTTGCCAAACATCCCCTTTATATGTCCTATTACAAACATGTTTTATAATTGTATCATTCTTATTAAGTCATGATAGAGTATTTACGGCTAAACATTATATATATATATAACTAGGAATTTGTAACGATTCCGACAAAACCAGGTATACCCTAACCGATAGACGTTAGTTACGTCATATGTAATGTAGGGTACATGAGTTACCATGGTAATTATACGAGAATACATGGTTCATTGTATTGATTGTACGTGAATATATAATTCACCGTATTGAATATGCGATCAAACGATCGATAGTTATTGAAACCCGAATGAATCGAGGGTTCAATTATAGACGAGATATATGATATTTAGTGATGTTACGAAGTATTAAAGCTTCGGGATAAGTGGATTAAAGCACAGAAAAAGGATTTCGATTTAATAGTACGTCGGTACGTTAAACGAAACCTTTAATACCAAACCGAGCAAGAGACGATCGATCAAGCCGAAAAAGATGCGTAATAACTAATAATATGACGTTTTAAGTTAATAAATGTCATGGTTTAAGTTTTTAAATCGGTTTTATATAAATTTCATTTTTAAGACGAAAAAGACCGTTTTAGCCTCGTTTTAAGCCGACTTAAACATTTAAACGAAAAACGAACTGAACCAGATTATCCAAAACATTATCCGGATATCCGAAATCCAAACATGTGGCCTAGAATGATGAAGTGGGTCCCACCCCACCCCTCATCTAAACCGATCGGAATACATAGGGGTGTAAACCCTTTCCATTTCTTTTTTTTACAAACACACTCAACAATCCATGAATCCTCTCCACTTGATGATCAAAACCCGAGAGTTTGTAGCAAGAAAACAAGGTAAGGAATCGAGTTAATCACGTGTTCATCTTCGTTTCTTGAGTTTGTTTGCAAAAAAATGAGGTTTCAAAGATGAAAACTGATTCTTGCGTGATCAAGTGATGTATACGGGTTATACAAGGGATCTTGGTCCAAGAAAGGAGTTAAACGAACCAAAAACGAATTTTTACGGTTTAAATCTTTGTTTTTGAATCATAACCGAAACCATGAAAGAAATGGCTTGATCGTGAGTGTAACTTGCTTGGTATTGTGGTATGTTGTTTGTAGGCTCTGTGTTTAGTGGTAGATAAGACGGAAAGACGAGTTTGTAGCTTGTAGTGGCGGAAAACGAAAGGTATATTCGGTTTATGTCGGTGTATGTGTTTTTGGACAGATTGTTGGTCGTTTAGAGTTAGGTCATGAAATTTTACAGAGGTGTTAAACACATGAAAATATGAGTTCTGTTAAATTTTGGTAATTTTTGGATAAAGGATGAATATTTGGTGAATTTAATGCTCGGTTTTGGCCAAAAATGGTGAAAAATAGTTAAATATCATGAAAAATTCTGGAAAATTGCAGATAAGCTTTTTATATCATGTATAAGTCACACAAAAAATTTGAGTTCAGTTGGAGAAGTCTAAGTAGGCTTTTCGGTTAAACGAGTTCTAGGGTGTTCTAGCTCGGTTTTAGTAGAAATGGCATGTAAAAGAAGATTTTGGTTCTGGAAAAATTACAGGGGACTATGTGGATGGCAGAGGACATCCAGGAAAAATTTGGGATTTTTCTAAGATCGTTTGGTATTTACGACATATTTAGTGTTTAAATGGTGTTTAAAAATAGATAAATAAATTTTAAATATAAGAATTAATTCTGGAAATATTTTTATAAAATTCCTCACTGTTAAAAAGTGATTTGTGCAAAATTTCAAGATCCGAGAGTAAACGGATAATTATTTGTGCTAATTATCAAACTTTTAAAGTTAAAACGCGTAAACCGGTGAAGTTCGCTTAAGCGAGCTGACTGGTGTATAAAAACCCTAAAAATGAACTATTTTCATATAAATGAGTTAGACAAGTAAAAATAAATCATCCGAAAATAATTCGGATGATTTGAGTAATTTTAACCTATTTTAACAGTTTCCGGTACGCCAAAGACGGAAACGGGTCCCGAGGCCAATCGGGAGGTCTAAACCGAGCTATAATTTCACATCTTTAATTAATTATCAGTCAACCACTATTTTCGGGTCGTGTGTGACCAAACTCATTTTTGAAACATAAAAACGGATAACCGTGCTAGGCACGCAAAACGAGAAAAATGACTAATAGTAGTTGTGACCATGGAACTCTAAACGACATCACAATCTGAGTCCGGAGAAGTGTTTCTGGGTTAACCTTGCCCCCAGAACGGGTACAGTGCTGGGTTAACAGTGTCCCCAGATGTACCAGTCGATACGGTTAAAAGATTATATAAACAATAAGTGTATAATAACGATCTTAGGGATCATATTACAGATTGGACGCGTTAATTGATAATGATTGTTGTTACCTGCTAGCATGTGCTAAGGTGAGTTTCACGAGCCCCTTTTTCTGAATTGTTTTCAAATATTTTCCCGGGGCGGAAGCATGTTTCTATTAAAATGTTTAAGTACATACTGAACGCATGGACTTGCGTGTGTTTATAAATATTTGATTGTACGGGAATCGTACGGAATGGGTACAGGACTGGGTTAACAGTGTCCCCAGATGTCTTTGGAAGTGTTTCCGGGTTAACATTGCCCCCGGAGGGAGTACAGTACTGGGTTAACAGTGTCCCCAGGGGTTCCTAGAAGTGTTTCCGGGTTAACATTGCCCCCGGAGTGAGTACAGTACTGGGTTAACAGTGTCCCCAGATAATATTATATTATGATATGGATTTATCATGGTTTACTAAAATTGTGAAACTCACCAACTATTCGTAGTTGACCCGTTTTCTCACATGCTTTTCAGGTACAATTTAGATGAAGTGATTGCTTACGAGCTAAGTGCTTGATGTGTGTAAGATTTGTGTGCGGGATGTCAGGATACATTATAACAGATAGAATTATGAATCGTATTGTATGATGTGTGTATCACCTAGACGATAATGAAAGATGAGATAATGTAATTTTGAAGTATATTAATGCATTCATTTTTCTTTATAAACAATGTGGTTGATATCAGAGGTGTCTGTCGCATCCCGTTTACATTTCCGCTGCGGTTGCGGGGTGTTACAGAACTTGGTATCAGAGCCATTGGTTATAAAAGAATTAGGATGTCTTTAAAAGATACCTAAAATATAACCAGTAGCTCAAGTATTATAGGATCTGAATATCAACTAATAATATATAGTGACGAGAGCTGGATAAACTTGGATGGACAAGTGAGTTATTATGGTCCGGAACATAATAACAGACTTGTCCGCACGAGGGAATTCAGGGGAAGTCACGGGGTACGTTAATAGGTAAAAATTGCAACATATGTGTAAAGTATATAATATTATTTATACGTGCTAATGTGTGTATATATATATGTACATATCTTGTGGGTACATGTATTGAGAAATGGGACCCGGATAAGGAACCGGGGAAGGAAATAATAAAAAGTACCGAGGATGCTGAAATTCCTAGAGCATCGGTTGATGATAAGTCTGACTTATTGGGCCATAGTTATGATAGTACCAAGTTAGATCTCCCGTTTGACATTAACCAGAAATATCTAGTAACCATCCCTCCCAACTGAAATTGATAAATCCCCTACCCTACCAATACCGGTACCGTATATTCTAATAACCCCAGATGTTCACCTGAACCGTCGACCCTCACGTACGGACGGACCTGTACCTGAACCCATCCTTGTTCCATTAAAATAAAAATAAAATAATAATAATAAAATGGATAATAAATGAGCTGATAAAAATAATATATAGAAATATATATATATGTATTGCTCACTCTCCAACATATAAGACATACCACCTCCAGATCGAGAATTACTGATTTTAGCAAACCTAGAACGCCTGAGGACATTGGCTGAGCAAGTGATAGAGTTTCCCATAATAGTAATTAATAATATTTGAAGGCAACCCATGTAGCGCGATTACCTTGAACCTTGCAACTCCCTATGTTAACTTTACATCCGTTAGATGCCTATACCCATGTATACTCGAATAGAATGATTACCCATACACAAAGAAGTGTTGGAATCATTATAGCATAGTTGGTTGTTCGTTCGTAGGTGGTATACTGTGTATGCCGGATATACGAATAAACACGGATATTATAACTCCGTGGTAGGTAATCATTTGGTGCTCACGGTGTGCATGTATCGGTTATGATGACATGCAGAAGGATATTGAAATCATGAATATTAAACATTGATTTTTGTTGAAAAAGATCTATATGTCAGATGGTGACAAGGGTTATGAACCACATTTAGACGTTAACCGACGTCAGGTTAAGCCCATATGTTATTATATTTGTGGGACATATATACTAGATGCCGGTATGTGTAATACATATGATAATATTTGGTGTGTATGTGTATCTGTTGTTATGATTGGGCTGGTAACGAGTTACATGGTGAGATTAGTATTGATTACTGCGTACGGGATGAGTACGGCAGATTGACATAAAAAGAGTAACTCCAATGATGGAGATTGATATGATTCAGTTGATTGCTCAAGGATAGCAGATGATGATACCGAATGTTGTATCACAGATCACTGCTAGTGTTGATGCAAATGTGATCGCAGGATTATAGATCGAGCAATCACATGATTATGAATATTTCAATTCTTAGTGGTATTACTAAGAGTGATAATGTCCCACCGAATGCTATTATGACTACAAGTATTAGTTATAAACTAAACATGAATAGTAGTCGTAATGAATTAGATCCGGTATGAGGGGTATGTTTGTTGGTTGTGTTAAGGAAATTATTAATAGTTGACTGATGGTAAAGGGAGGAATGGATTAGCGAGTGGATAGAAAAGATCGAGATGGTTAAGGATATTGGTAAGAGTCTAGAACATTGTGTAGTGAAGTATGCTACAGATATGTTGGTAGATTATGTTGTATCGTGATGGAACACGATGGTACAAAATAATAGTTAGAAAATTTTTGCTCAGATGATGTGGTCGGAATTTAAAATTCTTGTGCTAGAGCACTTTTATTCGAGTAATTAAGTTCAGAGGTTGGAAACTGAACTATGGAAGATAGAAATGTTGTATGCTGATCACTTAGAAAACGCTAATCGTTTGAAGGAATTGTCATGTCTGGTAACATGGCTAATTACTCCTGAAACTAAGCGAAGTGAGCGCAATATTGGGGACTAACTCCATCGATAAGGAGTATAGTCAATCCTGTAAAATATATAACCTTTGGAAGGGTTGTGTCACCAGTCAGCATTGATATATTTGACTCTATGGGAAGCGGACTGGAAGGACGTTAGGAGAGACGTCGAGTATTAAAGAGGAGAAATGATAAAGGTATAGTGCAAGATAGACTTGTGAATAAGTAGGCATGTCCTACAACCCAGAATTATACTAAGACTAGTTCTGGTTTGAAAACATGAACCGCATGAAGGGTCCTTCCCTAAATGTGGAAAATATGGTTATCGGTAGGAAGAAGAATGTCGAGTGATAGTAGGCCACAGGTGTGGTAAAGATGGGCGTAATGCCCCAATTGTAGAACCAATTGAAGCCATGTGAACCGGCAACCCCAACCCATTCGTGTACAACCACTCCGAACCCAACAACTTCAATAACAATCTATCCAAAGAAACCAAATTATGCCAAACAGTTGTACTTGCTATGAATGTGGCAGTACAGAACGTTTCAAAAGAAATTGCCCAAAGTTGAACCAAGGTGTCGTTGGAAGACGAACCTCATGACAAGCATTAACCTCTAATCAAGCAAAGAGCCGTGCTTTTGTGAGTAATTTGAATAAAGCACGTCATGATCCAAAGGTGGTGTTAAGTATGTGGTAGTTTTAAATCAATAGACTTCAGTGATAATTTTTACGGTCGTCGATAGAAGTTAGTTCCCGTTAACCTCCTATCATTTGGAAAGATACCGATTAAGTGAAACTATAGAACCCTATACTGTAGAATCGCTAACGGTAAATCCCTAATGGTTAACTAAATTGTACGGAATTGTCCTATTATTCTGAACGATTAACCTTTCCTTATTGACCTACGACCAGTAAAGCAAAGAAGTTTTGACGTAATAGTTAGCATGGATTGGCTAACTCAACATGAAGCAGAAATCAAATATGAAAAGAAGATGATTAGAAGCTCTCTTTCGGACGATGAAGCGATTAAATACAGAGAAAAGTGTACGGTATTATGTTGCCACTCTAATCTCATCTTGAGATGTTATAATATTTACGACAAGAAGACGTGGTGTATTTAACAAACGTGATTGCCAAAGTATTTAAAAGAAAACATATAGAAGATATCCCGGTGGTACGCAAATTTCCACAAGTTTTCCCAGAAGAACTTCCTGGATTACCGCCAACCCGACAGGTCGAATTCAGAATCGATTTAATGTCTCAAGCTGGCCCTGTTGCTAAAGCACCCTACCGACTTGCACCGTCCGAGATGCAAGAATTATCCAATCAGTTACAAGAATTGTTGGATAAGATTTTATACGACCTAGTTAGTCACCATGGGGTGCACCAGTTTTAATTGGGAAATGAAGGACGGAAGTGTTAGGATATGTGTTGATTAGGGAGAATTGAATAAAGTGACGATCAAGAATAGGTATTCACTTCTTCGAAGTAAATGATCTGTTTAACCAACTGCAAAGGGCGATTTATCTTTAGAAAATTGATCTTATATATAGTTATCACCAAATGAAAAATCCAAGAGGAGGACGTTGCAGCAACAGCGTTGCGGACTCGCTACGGCCATTATGAATTCTTATCCATGCCGTTCGGGTTAACAAATACGCAGGCAGTATTCATGGAACTCATGAATCGAGTCTGTAAACCTTACTTTGACAAATTTGTCATAGCATTCATTGATGATATTTTGATATATTCGCAACGTAAAGAAGAGCACGAACGACGATTAAGGAAAATTGTGGAAGTGTTAAAGCAAGAAGAGCTATACGCGAAGTTTTCAAAATGTGATTTTGAATAAAGAAGGCATAATCCCTTGGTCATGTTGTAAAGCAACAAAGATTTCACAAAGATCAAAATAAGATAGAAACCATTAAAATTGTGCCAAGCGACGATTTTAAGTCTCCCCGATGGAGACGATGGTTTTGTCGCGTATTGTGACGCATAGCGTAAAGGGTTAGGATGCGTGTTGACGCAGTATATTAAGGTTATAGCCTATGCTTCCCGACAGTTAAAAGTACACGAGTAAAATTACACTACTCACGACGTGAACTGGGAGCGGTTATCTACGCACTTAAAATGTGGAGACATTGCCTCTACGATACGAAGTGCACCATCTTCACCGATCATAAAAGTTTGCAGCACATATTTGATCAGAAGGAACTGAATATGAGGCAACGAAGATGGGTCGAGTTGTTAAGCGATTATGACTGTGACATCCGTTATCACCCTGGCATTGAGTAAGAAAGATCGGGTTAAGCCATTGCGAGTGCGAGTGCTGGGGATGATAGTCCAGTCGAACCTTCGAACCTGATTCGAGTCGCTCAACGTGAGGCGTTGAAAGAGGAACAATTGGAAAAGAAGGAATCTTACGGCAATGAGGAGAATTTCGAACAGCGCGTGGACTAAATTCTCTACTTCAAAAATCGGGTTAGGATCCCGACCCTCCATGACTTTCGTGAATTAATCATTGACGAAGCGCATAGATCGAAATAATCCATACATCCGGGATCGGATTTGACTATTGATGATACGGATATCTGAAAGGATTTTTATTAATGGTCGAGTTTGGAGAAAGATATGGTTACGTGTGTTGGAGAATATTGAGTTATGCAAGAGATAAGGCTGCACACCGAAAACCCTAGGGAACGCCACAACGACAGAAAATTCGCCAATGATAGTGGGAATAAATTACAATGAATTCTTGCCCAAATTCCTGATGGTGAAATGGTATCTCGTCGTGGAGTGCCATTTTCAATTATCTCAGATCAAAATAGTCATCCTACTTCCATTATTGGAAGGCGGGGAAGGAAGCATCGAGAGCTTGAAGCTTTTTACGGGTGAAGTAATTATCACCAATTTGTTAAATTGAAAATGGGCGTCAATCAAGCCATAAAATTTAAATTGATTCGAGAAACAACCAATCGGATTTATAATATTTAAGACAAGTTGAAAGCAGCGCGTGATTGGCAAAGGGTTTATGCCAACGTTCAAAGGAAACCATTGTCCCTGAATAGAGGTGACAAGGCATTTTAAGGCATCACCTTAGAGAGAGGTGATATGAGGTTTGGCAAAACCGAAAATAGCTTCTTAATAAATTGGACGAGAACTATCTCCATGGTTGGTCATTTAGTTTATCGATTAAAGTACTCTAGGGGCTAAGTACTATAGAGGATATTTTGTCATGTATACGGATTGAAAAGTGTCTAAGCGATGAGGCAACGAAAGTACTAGTAATAGAGGTACTCATAGAAGACATGATTGATATCATAACTAATTCCGTAGAGATAGTAGACGGGAAAACTAAACAGTTTGGACATACCAAGCTTTATTAATTAAGATTAAGCGGAATTCACAGCGAGGACCAGATTATACATGGTAACGCGAGGGTGAATTCTGAAGGAAAAACCTCCACCTTTCTCTCGAAGGGAGATAGAGGGCGTGTAAAATTTCGAGGACGAAATTTCTTAACGGGGGGAGAATGTAACGATTCCGACGAAACCAGGTATACCCTAACCGATAGACGTTAGTTACGTCATATGTAATGTCGGGTACATGAGTTACCATGGTAATTATACGAGAATACATGGTTCATTGTATTGATTGTACGTGAATATATAATTCACCGTATTGAATATGCGATCAAACGATCGATAGTTATTGAAACCCGAATGAATCGAGGGTTCAATTATAGACGAGATATATGATATTTAGTGATGTTACGAAGTATTAAAGCTTCGGGATAAGTGGATTAAAGCACAGAAAAAGGATTTCGATTTAATAGTACGTCGGTACGTTAAACGAAACCTTTAATACCAAACCGAGCAAGAGACGATCGATCAAGCCGAAAAAGATGCGTAATAACTAATAATATGACGTTTTAAGTTAATAAATGTCATGGTTTAAGTTTTTAAATCGGTTTTATATAAATTTCATTTTTAAGACGAAAAAGACCGTTTTAGCCTCGTTTTAAGCCGACTTAAACATTTAAACGAAAAACGAACTGAACCAGATTATCCAAAACATTATCCGGATATCCGAAATCCAAACATGTGGCCTAGAATGAAGAAGTGGGTCCCACCCCACCCCTCATCTAAACCGATCGGAATACATAGGGGTGTAAACCCTTTCCATTTCTTTTTTTTACAAACACACTCAACAATCCATGAATCCTCTCCACTTGATTATCAAAAACCGAGAGTTTGTAGCAAGAAAACAAGGTAAGGAATCGAGTTAATCACGTGTTCATCTTCGTTTCTTGAGTTTGTTTGCAAAAAATTGAGGTTTCAAAGATGAAAACTGATTCTTGCGTGATCAAGTGATGTATACGGGTTATACAAGGGATCTTGGTCCAAGAAAGGAGTTAAACGAACCAAAAACGAATTTTTACGGTTTAAATCTTTGTTTTTGAATCATAACCGAAACCATGAAAGAAATGGCTTGATCGTGAGTGTAACTTGCTTGGTATTGTGGTATGTTGTTTGTAGGCTCTGTGTTTAGTGGTAGATAAGGCGGAAAGACGAGTTTGTAGCTTGTAGTGGCGGAAAACGAAAGGTATATTCGGTTTATGTCGGTGTATGTGTTTTTGGACAGATTGTTGGTCGTTTAGAGTTAGGTCATGAAATTTTACAGAGGTGTTAAACACATGAAAATATGAGTTCTGTGAATTTTTGGTAATTTTTGGATATAGGATGAATATTTGGTGAATTTAATGCTCGGTTTTGGCCAAAAATGGTGAAAAATAGTTAAATATCATGAAAAATTCTGGAAAATTGCAGATAAGCTTTTTATATCATGTATAAGTCACACACAAAATTTGAGTTCAGTTGGAGAAGTCTAAGTAGGCTTTTCGGTTAAACGAGTTCTAGGGTGTTCTAGCTCGGTTTTAGTAGAAATGGCATGTAAAAGAAGATTTTGGTTCTGGAAAAATTACAGGGGACTATGTGGATGGCAGGGGACATCCAGGAAAAATTTGGGATTTTTCTAAGATCGTTTGGTATTTACGACATATTTAGTGTTTAAATGGTGTTTAAAAATAGATAAATAAATTTTAAATATAAGAATTAATTCTGGAAATATTTTTATAAAATTCCCCACTGTTAAAAAGTGATTTGTGCAAAATTTCAAGATCCGAGAGTAAACGGATAATTATTTGTGCTAATTATCAAACTTTTAAAGTTAAAACGCGTAAACCGGTGAAGTTCGCTTAAGCGAGCTGACTGGTGTATAAAAACCCTAAAAATGAACTATTTTCATATAAATGAGTTAGACAAGTAAAAATAAATCATCCGAAAATAATTCGGATGATTTGAGTAATTTTAACCTATTTTAACAGTTTCCGGTACGCCAAAGACGGAAACGGGTCCCGAGGCCAATCGGGAGGTCTAAACCGAGCTATAATTTCACATCTTTAATTAAATTATCAGTCAACCACTATTTTCGGGTCGTGTGTGACCAAACTCATTTTTGAAACATAAAAACGGATAACCGTGCTAGGCACGCAAAACGAGAAAAACGACTAATAGTAGTTGTGACCATGGAACTCTAAACGACATCACAATCTGAGTCCGGAGAAGTGTTTCTGGGTTAACCTTGCCCCCAGAACGGGTACAGTGCTGGGTTAACAGTGTCCCCAGATGTACCAGTCGATACGGTTAAAAGATTATATAAACAATAAGTGTATAATAACGATCTTAGGGATCATATTACAGATTGGACGCGTTAATTGATAATGATTGTTGTTACCTGCTTGCATGTGCTAAGGTGAGTTTCACGAGCCCCTTTTTCTGAATTGTTTTCAAATATTTTCCCGGGGCGGAAGCATGTTTCTATTAAAATGTTTAAGTACATACTGAACGCATGGACTTGCGTGTGTTTATAAATATTTGATTGTACGGGAATCGTACGGAATGGGTACAGGACTGGGTTAACAGTGTCCCCAGATGTCTTTGGAAGTGTTTCCGGGTTAACATTGCCCCCGGAGGGAGTACAGTACTGGGTTACCAGTGTCCCCAGGGGTTCCTAGAAGTGTTTCCGGGTTAACATTGCCCCCGGAGTGAGTACAGTACTGGGTTAACAGTGTCCCCAGATAATATTATATTATGATATGGATTTATCATGGTTTACTAAAATTGTGAAACTCACCAACTATTCGTAGTTGACCCGTTTTCTCACATGCTTTTCAGGTACAATTTAGATGAAGTGATTGCTTACGTGCTAAGTGCTTGATGTGTGTAAGATTTGTGTGCGGGATGTCAGGATACATTATAACAGATAGAATTATGAATCGTATTGTATGATGTGTGTATCACCTAGACGGTAATGAAAGATGAGATAATGTAATTTTGAAGTATATTAATGCATTCATTTTTCTTTATAAACAATGTGGTTGATATCAGAGGTGTCTGTCGCATCCCGTTTACGTTTCCGCTGCGGTAGCGGGGTGTTACTGAATTTACCTGGTGCGTTGCGCCGAGCAGGTCGGTAAAATCTGGATGGTGATAAAACTCAAGCGTTGTCGGTCTCGAGCGTTGAGATGATAAGTCGATGTGAAGTTAGTCGGTTTCTTACGATACTAGAACTAAAACAAAAATGGCGGTTGGTCGGTTTCGTTATGGTGGTAGTGGAACTAAAACAAAAGGCAGTGACTTTACACGAATACGGTCGGTCCCTTTCTCGTTCGTTATGCACCGGAACTAAAACAAAAAATAAAAAAGAAAATTGGCTTCCGGTCGATTTTCGTTACGTTCATTATGGTACCGGAACTAAAAAAAACAAATGGCATCAAAACCCTAGCAGTGTCAACCCCGAACGTTGATGTAGTGAGTTTACACGTATTCAGTCTGTTTTCGTTACGTATAAATTGACTTTAGATCGGTTCTTGTTTTGTTCGTTATGCTACCAATACTAAAAAAGAAAATCTAAATGGTATGAACAAGTTTGGTGCCACCACTTGGTTAGCGGTACCAAACTTCTCTATATATATATATATATATATACATACAATACCTAGCGGCACCAAACTTCTCTTTTATATATATAAAATGTGGGTTTAGCCAGAGCTAAACAAGGTGTCTACAAAGGGTGTAACCAGTTGAGAATTCCTTAATCCACGGGAGCTTGGAGATGGGACATGTAAATATGAAGATGCAAAGAAACGAAGTTCGATCGGAGTTCATTCACTACCACCCACCATAGGCCACCACCATCTGCCACTACCACCACCACCACCGTCTACCGCCACCACCGATGACCACCACCATCGTCTACCACCACCGTCCACTACCACTATCACCATTCACCACCACCATCCACTAGAACAGTTCGTACACCATCACTAATTATTTTAGCAATCTATAAGCGTTAAAAAACAAACAGTCTTTTTCTTGCAGACTAGAGAGGTTTGGTCCATTTCTTCTTCTACAGATTTCTGCAGATATGGTCTGCAGACTGTAGACATATTACCTCAGAAAAAACAAACAATACCGTAATGAATGCTAGAAGGGAGAGACGTCTCCAGCTCAATCATCATCGCCTTCACAAAGATCGTCTTGCTGGAGTGTTCCTTTTTGACATTTTCCTCTTATAATACTCAATTATTCTCTAATTCAGATCTAGGCATGCCCTGAGTGCAAGACTATATGTCGTCAATAAAATAAAAAAAATTATAAAAAAAACATTTAAAATACCACTATTTGGATTGACTATCATAGAGAAAAAAATATGTAGAAAGCTAAAGTACACCTTTATATTTAGATATTCACATTCAATTGTTATGAATGTATAAGAAAGAGCACATAAATATAGTAAGTCTTTGTGAGTAAGATAGAGATACATAGTTGAATAAGAGAAGTTTTTGAAAAAATTAAAAGAAAAAATGTATCTTTTTAGTTAAATTATAGAGATGGAGATAGAACCTACAATGTGAATGTTCTAAAATAAATAGTTATGCGGGCAGTATGAGGGGTCGTATGATCATTTTTCATCTGTTATACGACCCCTATGACGTGATATTTTCTTATGTATAGATATGATCTAACATTATATAGCATGTAGTCATGTATGATATAAGAGTCACGCTAATGTATATATTTGGGTGTTTCTCTTATCATGTATATGTTTTTCCTTTTCATTTAATCACATTATTGTTTTTGTATTTATGTATAACTAAATAATAAACTATTATATTTGTAAAACCGTTTATTTTAAATAACTTTTATTTAAAGACAACCTAATCCATTTCTAATAGCACTGCCCTAATATCCATTGCTGGATTCGAACCCTTGACCTTCAAAGATGAAGGACTTTATAACACATTCAAATGTCACATTATTGTTTTTGTATTTATGTATAACTAAATAATAAACTATTATATTTGTAAAACCGTTTATTTTAAATAACTTTTATTTAAAGACAACCTAATCCATTTCTAATAGCACTGCCCTAATATCCATTGCTGGATTCGAACCCTTGACCTTCAAAGATAAAGGACTTTATAACACATTCAAATGTCATTTGGCTAAATGTCTTTTCATTAGTTTACAATATATTAAATTTAACTTTTTACGATAATTTTATATTAAAAATAGTTCCAATTAAAATAAAGAGGCAGGTAAGCGGGCAACAAGCTGCGTCGCCACCCCTTTTGAATGGCAAAACTGATCCTACTGAAAAAAAAGTTATCGTTCTTCGGCGTCGATGAGTTACCGTGCACGACCCGCTGAACTCTTTTTAGAAACGCAACAGCATCGGGAGCAAGAGACCCAAATGTGTCAAAAGCAAAAGGAATGAAGGCGTGTTGATTCTCCACACACGCCTTCTCGTGCTTAGCAATTTTTCCTGCTTCTACCTTTAGCACGGCATGCCTAGCAACAAACCCGGTGTCCCTAAGCCCGACAAGAGGGGACACCCCAGTAAGGTCCACACAAGCATGCTTCCCCCCCTCCCATCCAAACACAAGAATGTCCGCTGGTCGGAGAGTAGACATTCCTTCACGTGGATCCGACAAGAAATTCACAGGAGCCTCTTTTCTTGCCGAGATTCCCGCCCGTTTTAACACATCACAAAGGACATCTCTGACTAAATCATGTCTATATTTGAACCCAGGGAGTTCTTTGCAATGAATCGCGTGTTCACCAAAATTATCTAAACAAACCTTACGACAGACTGGGCATGGCTCATCAACTGGGAACAGTGGGATCATTAAACGATATTTAAGAATGGCTCGGTACTCCACTGCTGACATGTGCTGGCCTAACCCTTCGATTGGGGTGACAGTCAAAAAGTCTTGAGCATGAGGAGCCTGAAGACATTCTAATACCGCTCTTTGACGAGAGGATATGCCGAACTTTTCTCCCAAACTTTGGACGATTTTACTATAAAGGGCACTATGTTTGAACAAATTATGTGTGTACTATGTTTGAACAATTAACTCTCACCAATCTAC
This sequence comes from Bidens hawaiensis, assembly GCF_021521415.1. Taxonomy (NCBI): domain Eukaryota; kingdom Viridiplantae; phylum Streptophyta; class Magnoliopsida; order Asterales; family Asteraceae; genus Bidens; species Bidens hawaiensis. Next base: position 5,757 of record NW_027501936.1, on the reverse strand, counting down.
TTCTACATTAACATCTTATTGCTAATAACTAAAACCACAATAAATAAACTATGAAGATATTTGATATCACGAGCCATTTGGTATTGATAGATTATATTAAGTTAATGATTATTGACAAAAGGAAAAAAAAGTAATACAGTTTGGACACACACCTGAAGCTTAAGTCATGTGTCTTCAGTCCATTTCAATCATGTGTCTTCAACTCATTTCTTCTATAATTCTTAAATTTCATCATCTATATATTTATTTTGTTATTTATTACTAAATTTCATATGTATATGAATAATTATCACTGTATTATTATTATTATTATTAGTATTATTATTATTATATTATTTAATTTTTTACTTTAGCTGTTAAGAATCTAAAATATAAATTTAAGTGATGAAAAATCTATTTAAAGTTATAGTTTGATGTGAATTACACACGCTTGTCCTTAATGGGTTGGAATGATCATTAATTCATTACTCATTTCCTCATATTTCAAATAATGAGTTAAATTAAGCAAATTCGACATGAATGAGAATCCACTCCAACGTAATACACAAGATATCTGATGGTTGGGTATAAATGTTGTATAATATTTATTTAATTTTATAGTTTTTCATTAGAACAATGGTACTTCAAGTACGCTTTTGATATAGGGTTGTGAGAGTTAAAGATACTATTTAGAGGCATTTACGAGCATGATTTGAAGTCTCGGGAAGATCGGAGCCACTACACAAGTGTTGGAAACAAAAAGAAACAAGTTGGCTGAAATTCAAACTCCCAGAGTAAGCTACTCCGGGATTAGAGTAGCCTACTCTAGCTGAAAAATTAACTCAGAGTAAGGCAATAAGATTTTAGAGTAAGGAATTTCCACCCAGAGTAAGCTACGCCAGGGGTCAGAGTAGCTTACGCTAGGCCGCGAAATTCAGATTTAAAGCATGGGCCCAACTACTATATAAGCCATAAAACCCTAAATTGTAAAGAAACTCATTCCAACCATTTTTGGGACGAACTTTGGCCATTTTGGGAGCTCCAAAACACCTCCAATCACTACAAAATCCATGTTTCATCATCCAGAATCAAGAATTGAAGATCATATGACGAACAGGAGCGACTAATCTTCTAGATTCATACCCGGGATGTAAAGTTTGTATTATTTCAGTTTTCTCATGTATTAAAAAACAACTTGATTGTATTTATCTTTGAGTAATCTATGCTAGTATTGTCTTGCATTCAATCAGTTTAGGTTTATGTCTGTCTAAACGATTAGTTTGTTGGTTGCTATGATAATTGCTTATAGGGATGTTTGATTAGTATGAATATGATAAAGCATACAGTTGCCCTTAGTTGGGTCACACTGATAGGGATTGTTTGATAACCATTGTCGTGTGTTAGCGATTGTTGATGCCTAAGGTTTTTCTATTTAAGCAGTCTGTGTTTGTCTTTGATAAATAATTTGTTAAACTAACATGAGATTACTGTTATATGCTTACTTGAACCCCGGGTGTGATCTGTTTCTATTAATTGTTTGAGAGATTGTTAATTGCTTGTTAATCATGAAAACCAAACTTGTTTGCTTGTGTGATCAACACTACAATTCATTACTACATAATCGTATAAAATCTGTTACACGTTACATTGACCACATACTCCTTGTCATACCCCGACCAAAGGCGGCGGAACATGCTGGGGTGCAACGGATTGCCCATGAACACAAGACACTATTAAAGTGACAATATTTAAACAACTCATTAATTTCATTCAATCACCAAGTGTACACATCTTGTTCATACAAATAACACCAAATATAAGAATTTAAATTGTTCATTCTTCTAATAACCTAAACGGACTCAAATAAGATAGCATCTTCAAACTCTAATAAACCAATAATTAAACCTGTAACAATGCATAAAATAATATTTGTCAACATGAATGTTGGTGAGCAATTTCATAGTTTTGAGTATATATAATATGAAGCGAAATCCACAAACGTATATGAGACTATAAATAATAGCATCAATCGTGGTATATAAAACATATGTAAATGAGGATCCTTTCTAATCGGTAGCAACTGACATACTCGGATAATGATTCCCTATGCTACTTGCACAAGGCTAAGTATTTAGGGGTGCGTATGATCATACTTATTGTGTTCCACAACAACATAAAAAAACACTCGTGCAAGTAAAGCATATGAAACATATAACACACAATAGAGCAAATATTCTAAGTATCATACACCCTAAAATTTGTGGTTTGAAGATAGAGTATTATAAATCGTTCTTGTTTTGGATAAGTATGCATGTTACCCCCAAAGTATAAAAGTGAAAATAGGGGATGAAATGTGCTCACATAAAATAAGTAACTTGAAGGATAGTTTGCAATAAAACGGGGGATGGGTAAGTTCAACGGGCAAGACCTAGATTAAAAAGGGTCTTGAGTTAGTAGATGGTTTTGAAAGTTTTAAAGTAAAATAACTTGACAAGTAACATAAATAATTAAAGTTTGAAGGCTAAAATGTAAACACATAAGGAATTAAAGTATTTGATTTTTGAAAAGTAAGCTTACTCGAAGTTGGGTCTCTGTATTCTATTTATTAGTTTTTACTTAACCTTTGTTAAGTAAATATTTGGGTACAATTGCAATATTGCAAAGCTAAATAGATACCAAAACGAGACTTTATGAGTGTTCGGATTTGTCGATTCGAGTCTTGATAATTGGTCAAGCTCGAAGCCGAGGTTCCAAAATGTTATGAAATAACTCAATGAAATCAAAAGAAGCTTAACCAAGTGTGTAGTTCTATTAAGAATAACCTTGACGTCCGTTAAGCTAGTGTAAGGCCCCGAACCCGGTAGCCCTACTTTAGCGTCGGATTTACTCATAAACACAGTTCGTACAAATCAGAGTTCATTAAAACTTTCGCGGAATATGAAAACTTTCATAAAACATTTCATAACAAAACACGTCTTGTCTTAAAACATCATTTTGTCTTTCACAATAATCGAAACATTTAACTTAAACGTCTTGAGTCTTCCGATGCCAGCCTCTTATTCAGTGCCACGTGTCTCCTCAAGCGAGCTGCCTCATGCTACTCACCTGCGTGCATACTAAAAGTCAGCTACGCTGAGTGAGTTCTAGTTAATCATACACTATACAATACATACACATACATACATATCCGAAGATACATATCCATACTTAACTAGTTACCCTTCTGTTCTACATACATACTTACTACCATACATACATACATATCTACAATCACTAACCTCAGTCTACCGAGAGTACGTTCATAGTCCGCCGTCTATACCTGTACTCAAGGTCGTGAACACGTAAAAGGTCCGCCGTCCTTACCTATGTTCACCATTCATGGTACGTACAAGGTCCGCGATCCTTCCCTATACCATCATACATCCACAACACGTACAAGGTCCACGATCCTTCCCTATGTTGCAACCTAATTCATAGCACGTACGAGGTCCGCAGTCCTCCCCCATGCTAAAGCACGTATAAGGTCCACAGTCCTTTCATGTGCTGACGCCTACCTATATTACGTATAAGGTCCGCAGTCCTTATCTACGTTACGTATAAGGTCCGCCGTCCTTATCTACGTTGGCGTCTATCTCCTATAACACGTATAAGGCCTACCGTCTCTATCTACGTTTATATCTATCATCTACATCATGTATAAGGCTCGCAGTCCTTAACTACGCCATCACCAGCCGAGTCTATGTCCGACAGAAGCTAGAGGGATTTGCCATCCTAACTTACTATGTCGAACGTAGAACTCACATACCATTCGTGTACCTGTATACACATACTTCACATATACAATAATTACATTATAGCATAAAAACATTCTAGGCGTTCTTTACATCATTCATTTAACAACCATACCCCTTGTCGATACGTGCAATATCCGAAGATCGTTCATGCCCCGACAAGTATTCATTTGTAATATTCATACATCTTCTATATATAATATTCGTACCTTTATTTTTAACCTGACAGTACGCGCAATATCCGAAGATCGTTCGCGTACCGACAAGCAATCATTCATATCCATCACATATATCACATATGGCATACACTTATCACTTAGGATAAATGTATTAACAACACATCGAGTATGCACACAGCCCCGAAAACATAACAAGGAATGGGGCTAGAAACTCACCTGAACTCTGCTTCTTCCTCTGATAGTTGTAAATCCCTTCTTTAACTGTGCTCGGCTGACTGTATAAGTTACACGTATCAATACTCGCCTGATCTAATCTGGTGGCCTAGTATTAGCTTACTTTTACTTATCGTTTTAATCTATTCTCTAATCGAACTTGACTTTAGGCGAAGTTAAACCTTAGGCGAACTTAGCTTTAGGCGAAGTTAAACGTTAGGCGAACTTAGCTTTAGGCGAAGTTGTCATCAGGCGAACTTGGCTTTAGGCGAAGTTGTCATCAGGCGAACTTGGCTTTAGGCGAAGTTGTCATCAGGCGAACTTGGCTTTAGGCGAAGTTGTCATCACGCGAACTTGGCTTTAGGCGAAGTTGTCATCAGGCGAACTTAGCTTGCAGGCGAAGTTCATCAGGCGAACTTAGCTTGCAGGCGAAGTTGTCGTCTGCAGCTACTGTTCGTTCTTAAATCCCTTAATCACCTTCGTTTCTTAACCAAATAACTCGATTTAGGTACCCACGGGATCGTCTGACCAGCGCCTACAAACCCCAACCATCAAATCGACCTAACATCGATGTTTAAAGGGTGCGATTTAGGCATATAGGTTACGGGTTCTTTTATCAATCGATTAACCCATCAAATCTTAACCATTTTCAGTAAGATTAGCTTTGTTGGATTCGTTTTTACCATACAAACTCAGATCTATCATTTCTCAAATCAAACCGAACCTATACGAACGATTTCTAACTATAAACGTACCTTGAACGAGTCGAACTACGAACCCGGTTAAGCCTTGATGTTGTTTTGGTCCGTCACGACGTTCCAGCACCAACAAGCTCGGGTTTTCGCCTTCGGATCTTGGTTCGGGTTGTGTGTGTTTGGAAATGAGGATTAAATGGTGGTTAATGGTATTTATATTTAGGGATCATGGGCTTATGCCCATGGACTCTCCTTCCTTCTTTCATAACCCAAGTCCATAACCCATATCCATTACCCAACACTAGCCCGACCCATACCAACTCCTACTCTATTTATTTATTTCCCGATAACCCGAGTAAACTTTCCCTCTATTATTAAGTAATATAATTAATATCATTTTGGAAATTTCGGGATGTTACAGCTAGTGTTTGGTTTTGTCGGTCCAAACTTGTTATAAGATCAAGTCATATCCAACATACCAAGTGTTTTGAAAAAACAGTTAAAGATTAGTTTATAAAATAGTTTTAAAGAAAATATGAGATTCCTTGGCTCAAAACACACTAGTGTGTTTTAAGTGAATGAACTCGGTTTAGTTCGGTCTTGGTTCGGTCCTTGACTCGGAATAAAAACCGAGGATGGTTGCCATATACCCAATACCATAGAACTTATTAAAATGAACTTAGAAATTATAATACACAATTCATACTTGTAACATATAAATCATTTTAAATATAAAGTATTTAAACAAGAGTTCGGTTTTGGTTTGGCTCTTGACTCGGGATGAAACCGAAAATGGTGGCCACATATCCACTACCATAGAACTCATTAAAATAAACTTAAAAATTGTAACGATTCCGACTAAACCAGGTATACCCTAACCGGTAGACCATCGTTACGTCA
>NW_027501935.1:0-55699 GCF_021521415.1 Bidens hawaiensis | reverse complement strand
TGTTTTCAGACCTGGAAAATACCTCCAGATCTGGAAGAAACAGAAAGAAAATGAGTTTTTGAGGAAAACCCTCAGATCTGGGTTTTCAGATCTGGGTTCGTCCGAGCAGCAGCCACACCTCATATTCATAGGTTTATAAACCCTATCAGATCTGTTGGTTTTACATAAAACCTACCTGATGTGGATATTCAAAACCTTTGGGTCGCGCGCGCGCCCAGGCGATTACTCTGCGCCTCAGCGGGTCGTGCGCGCGCACCCAGGCGATTACTCTGCGCATCAGCGGGTCGCGCGCCGCGCGCCCCAGGCGATTACTCCGCGCCACAGCGGGTCGCGCGCGCTCCAGGCGATTACTCCGCGCCACAGCGGGTCGCGCGCGCGCCCAGGCAATTACTCCGCGCCACAGCGGGTCGCGCGCAGCGCGCTCAGGCAATTACTCTGCGCCACAGCGCGCGCAGCGCGCGCCCAGGCGATTATTCTGCGCCACAGCGGGTCGCGCGCAGCGCCCCCAGACATGAAGGCAGAGCATGCTCAAGCAATAAGCATGCTCAAGCAATAAGCATGCTCAAGCATCAAGTATGCTCAAGCAGCAAGCATGCTCAAGCATCAAGCATGCTCAAGCAATAAGCATGCTCAAGCAGCAAGCATGCTCAAAGCATCAAGCATGCCAAAGCAATAAGCATGCTCAAGCAGCAAGCATGCTCAAGCAATAAGCATGCCCAAGCATCAAGCATGCTCAAGCAGCAAGCATGCTCAAGCATCAAGCATGCTCAAGCAATAAGCATGCTCAAGCAGCAAGCATGCTCAAGCATCAAGCATGCTCAAGCATCAAGTACGCTATCAGATCTGTTGGTTTTACATAAAACCTACCTGATGTGGATATTCAAAACCTTTGGGTCGCGCGCGCGCCCAGGCAATTACTCTGCGCCTCAGCGGGTCGCGCGCGCGCGCCCAGGCAATTACTCTGCGCCTCTGCGGGTCGCGCGCGCGGGCCCAGGCAATTACTCTGCGCCACAGCGGGTCGCGCGCGCGCGCCCAGGCAATTACTCTGCGCCACGGCGGGTCGTGCGCGCGCCCCAGGCAATTACTCTGCGCCTCAGCGGGTCGCGCGCGCGCGCCCCAGGCAACTACTCTGCGCCTCAGCGGGTCGCGCGCGCGCGCCCAAGGCAACTACTCTGCGCCTCAGCGGGTCGCGCGCGCGCGCCCCAGGCAACTACTCTGCGCCTCAGCGGGTCGCGCGCCGCGCGCCCGGGCAATTACTCTGCGCCACAGCGCGCAGCAGTTTTGCATTCGCGCCACCGCATACAAGTTTTCGCATACATGTTTCGCACTTCCTTTTACTAATTTGAGCAATATGACAACATTATATTGACATCAAATTAAAAAGAAAGCGAAGTAAAACATACATGCGTGAGCTCCAAGCTCAAACGCGTTGACGAGTCTTAACTCTAAAACGTCAGGGCCTTAGCCCAAAAATATGAGTCTTAGCTCAAACTTGAAGGCTGGGAATCCTCACAATTTCCCATACGGCTCCGCGCCATAGGCTGGGAATCCTCACAATTTCCCATACGGCTCCGCGCCATACTTAAAGGTTGGGAATCCTCAATTTCCCATACGGCTCCCCGCCATACTTGAAGGTTGGGAATCCTCATAAACCCGTCGGCCACGCGCCAGCTTTTATTATCATTACTTTCATTGCCCGTAAGACGCCCCGCGCGCAGGTTTCCATTATTATTACAGCCCGTAAGACGCCCCGCGCGCAGGTTTACATTATTATTACAACCCGTAAGACGCTTCGCGCGCAGGCTACTGTTATTATTACAGCTTGTAAGTCGCCTCACGCGCCAGCTCAGTTATTATTACAGCTCGTAAGTCGCCTCACGCGCCAGCTCAGTTATTATTACAGCTCGTAAGTCGCCTCACGCGCCAGCTCAGTTATTACTCTTAGCTCGTAAGACGCCTCTCGCGCGCAGGCTTTATTATTTTCAGCTCGTAAGACGCCTCTCGCGCGCAGGTTTTATTATTTTCAGCTCGTAAGACGCCTCTCGCGCGCAGGCTTTATTATTTTCAGCTCGTAAGACGCCTCTCGCGCGCAGGCTTTATTATTTTCAGCTCGTAAGACGCCTCTCGCGCGCAGGCTTTATTATTTTTAGCTCGTAAGACGCCTCTCGCGCGCAGGCTTTATTATTCTCATCTCGTAAGACGCCACTCGCGCGCAGGCTTCATTGCTCAGCTTGTAAGACGCCTCTCGCGCGCATGCTTTATTACCCAGCTTGTAAGACGCCTCTCGCGCGCAGGCTTTATTTCTCAGCTCGTAAGACGCCTCTCGCGCGCAAAGCTTTATTATCCTTATAACTCGACACCACCATTATCTTAAGGATCACAACGCGTCACCATCATGGAGAAAATCTCCCAGACTCAAGACAATAAAGATAAGGCCGAATAAAAGGGAAAAAACCGCCCTAACACCTTATAAAGTCCAACGCTCCACCTAAGCGCTTGCGCGCCCAGGAGCAACGCTGGACTTGGGAGGGCTTGTAGGGGTATGGTATTAAACCCGGTTTACAATCCTAAATTTATTATATTTGGTTTGTTTTATTATATGGGCTAATACATTTGTTATTGGGCTGGGGAGGTTTGTGGAGGTAGCCCTAATTGGGCTAGGCCCATTAGGGTATCATGATGGTGGCCATGAGACTCTATATAAGGAGGTCTTCACCTCCTTATCATAGGGTCATGCTCAGTAGGTGCCACCACCAGTTTTTGTGTCTGTGAACAAGAGATCTTGAAGATCTCTTAGCGGTCACCTCCACACCCCCAAAACGCCACTGCAGATCGCGAGCCGCCGGAGGAGAGGATCAGCAGACCAGGATGCGGTTCATTCATCTCGAAATCCGTGGAAGCTCCGTCATGAGTCAGGTCAGATTCCATGTCGTGCTTCGACACTGTCCATATTGAAGATTTTAAAAGAAGATGATGCATTTATGTAAAAGTTTTTATTTCCGCTGCAATTAGAAAGTATAAAACTCTGATGTCAGACATTGTTCGTGTATAATTCCAACTAAAGTAAGAAGCCTGGGTTTGGGGTCTTACACAAGAAATTCGAAATCGGTATTGTACCAAAATTTTTCGACACCGATACTTAGTTTTTCGAAATTTGAGATTGATACACGTTGATACAGATCACGTCCTAAATACCATTAGGGACATTTTTATTGTTCATGTTCCAACTTTTTTAACATCTATTTCTCAAAATGACTTGTTTATTTATTATTGGTGTATTGGTTTTTATTGATTACAATTATCTTTTGGTCGCTGCTGGTCTCAACTAACGAATTGGCTGCTGACGGTCCCATATTTTTCCCTATTTGTTCCCAAGGGTTCACGACTAAAAGAATCTTAATGTCGTTACTTTCAAGTTCCAAAAGGTTCGATCAAAGGTTACCAAGACGTTTAGGACGAAAATGTTAAGTTTTCCTGAAAAAAATGTTAGTTTTCCGGCAAAAACGTTTTTTCGACAACCTTGGCAGGTTCATTCAATACCCTACGCGACGCGTGACTAACTTTAAGAACAACTGGAACCCATTTGGGTCACAACACGCAATGTCCGGTTTCTTCATTCTTCACGACGCGCGATGCAGTAGTTTGATACGTGAAAACTTGTCCAATATTCCGTTAGATCTTCCAAATTCGTTGTTTTGACTCATTTAACCGACTTGCTATAAATCTAGACTTATTGTAAATTAGCATAATTGAGAATTTTGGTGCCACAAAAGTTTTTTAGTGTTATGAATTTGACTGTTTATGTATTTACTTTTAAAATTTATTCAAATTGTTAAGTTGGTTTAATGGTTGATTGAATGCTCCATAGTTCTTAATATTCTAATAATTAGCCAAGTTCAAGTCCCCACACCAGCAACTTCTTTTTGTAGGTTTTATTTGTTTATTTCTTTTAAATATGACACAACTATTTGTTGGGTTTAGTTCTGAAACGTCACAACGTTAGCTGACACCGACCAAATGCAACGGCTTTGTTTTACCGACCGAATAATGTTGTTTTAAATATGTAAAATTTTTGTATCTTATGCTATACGAGTATTACTACTATTCTTGGTGTTTACTAATTTGTGTTTTGGATTTAATGTATGTACGGGTACGAACCTAGCTAATACTAACATAATCCGTGTCCATCACCGCAAGGTGGCGGGTTGCTCCCTAGTTTCCTGCATAATATTACTTATCTTCGAATTTGTCAATTTTGGTTATTATATTTAATTTTGTACCAAAATTACTTCTAGGGCAAATCTCTTCAATTAAACAAATTGAATCATTTGCTATATGAATTCCACTATAAAATTGCATCCTTTATCTCTGCTCTAACTTTACACCTCGCGTTTTACTATCAACTTATGACTTCGATCTTTCAATTGGTGATTCTTCTTAGTTGACCTTCAAAAGTCGAACCCGAAGCTCTTCTTCTTCTTGTGCCTTCACAGGGTACTTGTTAGTTTGTTTTTCATTACTAGCATCATTGGAACGAAACCGCTCACTCAATTCTATATGATTGACCTGTTTCAACATCCAGGTTGTACAAAGTCAATATGTTCTTGAAATTGGGGTTTTTTTTTTGCTAAATTAATTTATACAAAGATGTAATCTGACTTTTTACACGATTAAAAGTAAATAAACATTATAACCGAACCCTACTTATTTCCGGGTTCCGAATTCGAGTTTGACAAACCGAACACTAGCTTATTCACTTTATCTTAAGAACTCGTTCCGGCTTGTTTATTTTGACCAAACCAAAACCACCAAAATTAACTAAGGGCGTGTTTGTTTCACAAAATTTGTAGGAATTCAAATAAACTGGAACTAAAATCCCATAACATGGCGTGTTCGTTTTATTGGAATTGGAATCTTAATTCCATTTTAGTGTGTTTGGTTGTTAAAGAATTGGAATTAGAATTCAGTTTCTTCAAATTCCTTTAAATAAAGAGATTTCAAATTCTTCCAAAACGTGGATGATTTCAAGTGAATTCATTGAAATCTTTTCTCGAGTTTTTTTTTATTATTTTTTTATACAAGGACAACGAATAAAACATTTTAGTTTTTTTTACCTTTTTTGTTTTTTATTTATATTTTGAGTTATGAATTTTTTTATTAGTATTTTTGGATATTTTTTTGAGGGGTTTTTTTATCTTAATAGAAATCCCCTAAAAAATTCAAAAAAATAATAAAAAAACAATAACGCAAAATATAAATAAAAAACAAAAAATCTAAAAAACTGAAATGTTTCCGCCATTATCCTCGTTAAAAAAAATCCGCTTCCAATTCATTTGTGGTGATAGATTACAATTCGTTTGTCAAATGAACACATCAAGAATGGAATTGGATTTCAATTCCTTCCAATTCCCATTCCTATTGGAATGTTAAGATTACAAATCCAATTCCTTACAATTCCAAATCCTATGCAAATTCTAATTCTAGTTCCATTTCATTCTGTGAAACGAACGCGTTCTAATAATTATTGTTAACCTAAATTTTGTAAAAAAACCTAACATCATTTAAATACACTCGTTAAACGTAATCTTTTATTTAACTTTGTTAGTTTCATTTAAAGGACCTAACTTTTGAACCTTCCTACTCGTTATGTAGTTCTTTTGAATTTCATAATAAATCTAGTTTATTTTTATAATCTAAGATTACTTGTCGAACCTAACCAAATCAATTCACTCGCTTAATTCATCTTTTTGCTCATACTCATACGCGAACGCTATCTTTTATCATACCCCTCCCCCTTTTTTTAAATTATTTTTGGGTATGACATGTATGCTTACAACTACAACTTGTTTATTTCATTGTTTTCATTTTCAATACGATTCATGTCAATGTCATAGTGTTTATCCTTTAATACTTGTTTATGCTTTGCATCCTACAAGATATATATACGTGTTTAAATTTTGGTTATTGATGATGGATACGTTTTCACATACGCCTACACATACGCTACAGTGGGAATGTCTTCGTGATGAAACGTAGGCTCCCTAGTAATTTGGATTTACATCAAAGAGAAAGTGATTTTCAGTTATTTTGCGTATTTACTTATGTTTGGAATATTTCAACGTGGCATAAGATTTGTAATTTGTTTGAGATATTATGTTTTGGTTTGTTTTTCTTTTATGAATTGTGTAATGTGACAAGTTTGATTTAACAATATGGATTAATGATATCATCACTTCAATAGTGTTGCGTGCTATGAACAATTAATGTCGCGCCTTCGGCATATAACGGTCGGGGTGTGACACAAGGTTCACCCTAAATTTAAACAAAGAGAACATATGTATCAAACTTACAAACATTAATATACTATGATGGTTGATTGGCTGTTGAGAAGCTACTGTCCCTATATTTGCTTCGGTTAGAACTACCGGCACTACAAGGGTTTGCATATGTAAACAGCAACCAAGTCTCAAGAAGAAAGCCAAATTAAATCATCATGTCTTGTGCTATAATATTATTTTCACAACCAACACAATTATTCCTTCTTCATACACAAAAAGAAACAATTCATTTTTCATAAGAATAAAATAATTAAATGCTTTAGAGATCGGGTTTGGGTGACTTCCTTACCTACCGCTCAAAATAAGTTATGATTTATGGTATTCTTTCATTAATACTTACGGATATATTAGAAAAAATAAAATATAATTCTAACACGATATAATTTTATATAACTAGTTTAATGATAATTAGTTATCGTGTGTGTAACGTATCAAACGAGTGATATATTATTACTTAAAATTAAAATAAAATCAAATTGATTAAACATGTTAAATGAGTCCAAATCCCCTAACTTATATTTAAAACATCAGCTTGCAAAATAATTTGTCAAAAATTGACTAATATAAGAATAAATTCAAAGTCGTTTTTAACAAATTAGGAATTACTAAAACATATAAAATAAATAATATTTATGATCTACCAAATGGATCATAAATATATGAACCAAATTTGGGCCCAAAAAATCTAGTTTTTTTCATATAGAACAAATTAATAATAATAATAAGGCAAAAAGTAAATCAATAATTTATTATATTGATCCTCATTTTTGTGATTACATGTCATGGGGAGACAAATGGTCTTGGCATCATCATGTTGTACCATGGCATGCACCTGAATAGTATGCTATCCTTGTTTGAAGCTACAATAACTAAATTACCCTAAAATAGATTGGTTCTTGTGGATGGACTTTAAGGTGTTGTTTGTTTATTTTTTTTTTAAAGTCTGCGTAAGTTTTTTTGTTTGTGCTGCGCAGACGTTGTCATCTATAGATCGGGGCCATTGTCAAAGCGTCACACCACTGATACACAGTTATTGAGCTTTAACTAACTTGTCTCTTTAACACTGCTTTGTGATTTAAAAGGTTGTTACCACGTTAATGCCACCATTTTTTTGGTTAAAATATTTGGGCCTCATCATTTCCTTGTTAAAGCGGCATTACTATGTTATCATTCCCTTTTTACCGCACGAACATTAAAGCCCCGAGGCGATGTTAAAACTACGCTACTACACCTCATCAATTTTTCAACCCTCCAAACAACCGGTGTTATAAGTTTTTTTTAATTGAACTTTTTGACCACTAACTTAATACCACTAGAGACATTTTATTTTTCATATTCCTAACTTTTTTTAACATCTATATCTCAAAAATGAAATGTCTCATTTATTATTAACTAGCTTTTAGCTTTTGCATTACGGGTGTTCTAGTTGCGAATATATTTTTTTGAGATTTTAGTATTATTTATTGTAAAGAAGTTAGATTTCTTATTTAGGTTGATAATAATTTTAATGCTTGTACGCCATGTTCATTTGTGTAGGTTTGACTTTATTTTTGTTCGCTTACATTTAACAAAATTGTTCGCTTAGGTTTTAAACGAACAAACATGAACATAGTTGTCTTTTTAAAGAATGAACTATTCGTTTAACTTTTGTTCGCTAACACAAAGTTCTATTAGATTATATCAACAAACCATAAAAAGTTAACCAAAATTTTCAAATGTCCACATAAATATTGAACCTTTCGTTTATAGAGATGCAAGCTTTGTGAGCTCTACACCAAGAAAGTACCTAAAAATAGAAAAAAAAACTATGAATTATATGGTGCTACAAACTACCTGTGAAAACTTTTCTTTTTTTGGTTTAATGGAAAGTTTTAAAACTCATCACATGATCCGCAACAAGAAGATCTCTTTTGGTTGTGGTACCTCACCACACCACATATTCGAATGTCACAACCCTTATCAAACCGCCGAGTACGACCCGCAAATCTGAACGAACCACAATGCCAGATGAAAACAACGTATCAACAAATCGTTGAAGCATAGAAAGATCATGGCGTTGAAAGCGGCGTGCCATCGGAGAAAGTGATGAATAGAATGGAGAACCAAATAAAGGGTGTTTTAGAAGTTATGGCTCGTGTAAGGGCTAAATCATTGGAGAAAGTGGTGAATAGAATGGAAAACCAAGGAAGCTATGACTCATGTAAAGGTTAAATTAATGAGAGCTCATCGTTTACAAATGAAGTAATCTGGTGGCTCGATATGAAGTGAGGAGTGACCAGATAGCAACACGTAGGATTTAAAGGTTTCATTTATATTATATATATATATATATATATATATGTATATATATATATATATGTTATAAACTAGTTTTTATCCCCTGTGTTACGGGGGTTTTTTACATTATTCAGTTCTAATATTTATATATTTTTTTGGATTTTAATTTCATTTATTATAAAGAAGTTATTAATATACTTAGGCTTTGATAATAAAAGTGTTTCACAAATAAACGATATGTTATAACCCGGTCTAAACGCTATCTAAGTTTTGAGACCCATGATCCGCTTGTTTTTTTACTATAAAATTGTTTCTCAATTATTAATATCTTTTTTTAATCGGATTTTAATTTTTAATATATCCTTAATTTATAGGGTTTTCATATCAAATATTTGGTAAGATTGATTTTTAATTTAATGAGATTTTATGACCCGTTTAAGGGCTATCTGGGTTTGGTGAGACTTATACCTGTGAATTCGGGCCAAATGCATGTGAAGTCTCAATTTACAAATAAAACAATACGGTTGTTTGAAAGAAAGGTAAAAAGTAAACAAATAGCTTTTAAAGATTTAATTTATATATGTTTTAAGATTAAGATAAATTATAGATATAGAACATATATTTATGGTATAAACACGTGGGCAATGAATGTGAAAGTCAGTTACCATTCCATCAAATGCTAATTAAAAGTATATATAAACCGAAAACCTTTCAATTTATGGCAGTTATTTTAATTGTTGTATTTATCGTGAGATAAATTCATACACTTTTTTTTTTATTATTTTTACTTATTAAGCAACATTGTTGATATAAAATATGATACAATTTATAGTGTTTATTATATACACTTTCATCTCCATCAAATGTATGTCATTCTTATGTACACATTCAAATTCAGCTGAGTTACAAGTTTAAAGCTTAAGCTGTGAGACAGTGTATATTAAAAATTAAAAAAAGATGAGGGAAAACGAAAAACGATGCATGATTAGTAGTTTTATCAAATAAATAAAAATGAAACTTTAACTAAGGGCATTTAGTATTACAATATTTAGTTACATAAAAATTAACAGCATCTTCGGCAAAAGATTTCGGACATTGCAGGTTTAGGGTGAGGCACGGATGCCATTGGAGATTGGAGAACACGTCTGTTTAGACGTTTATTTATGTGTGTTCGAATATAAAAAAAATTAGCCATACGGACGCATAATCCATCCCTCTCACATAACCACTAATATTTTTTTTACTTTCTTTTTTATAAGAAAGTATACGATAGTGGACTTAAAAAACAAAGAAAAAGAAAATTAAGTGGTTTCGAAAGACGAGTCAAAATCAAATGTATATGTGGCATTATTATTTGTAGACGTATATAGTGTTGTAGTAATTAGTGAGGGTGAATACTAACAATTAGTTGAGATTGTTTAGTCGGGATTTTTACAACCATGAGTGTCAATATTAAGTGGATATAAAATTATTTTTTTAAGTAAAACCGAAATGTAGAATAAAAGGATGGTTTGGTGACAAATATAATGAACATTAAAAATCATAATGAGGAGAGGGCTAAGCTCAAGGATTATTACTTGGAGTACAAAATTTCAAATCATCACACACACATAATTATGCAACCAAACCAAACCAAACCAAACCCATCTCTGGTTACTGATTATATAACACCACAACACAATGGATCAATCTCCAATAACCCTCACAATTGATTGATTAATGGATCTTGCATTGCAAGGATTCGGTATGGTGGTCAACAATTCCGCTTATGACGACGATGATGATAATAATAATAATAGTAATAGTAATTCACCTTGTACTGTTGTTGATTTTGGGAAGAAAGAAGTTAGCAGGGCTTATTTGAATACATGTGAAGAAGAAGAAGAAGAAGAAAATAGTAGCTCAAGCTCTGATTTCATGGCGTCATTTGAGACTAATTTGAACGAACAACATATTACCAGTTTTGATGACTCATCTTCAACTGAAGAGAAGACCCCACATTGTGATGATGATTCGGAGAAACAAGGGGCGTCAGTGATCTCAGGTACTGGTTTAATTTATGTCAAATCAAGTGTTGGGTTTGTTAATTTTTGTCTTTGCTGGGATGCCCACCAGGTGTTTGATGAAATGCCTGACTTATTAAATTTCTCTTTGATTTGGGGGGTTTTCTATGTGTTTGCCAAATATGATCAAATTTCAGTTTTAATTTTTACATCCAAACACCAGTTTACAAGTTTAAGAATTGTTGATATTAGTATATCACCCTGTTTGATGTATGATTTTGAGTTCATGATAGAGATTGAGATGATGAAGGAAAGATTCTCAAAATTGTTGCTTGGAGAAGATATGTCCGGTTGTGGGAATGGTGTTTGTACAGCTTTGGCTATCTCGAACGCAATTACGAATCTATGTGGTAAGCCAAAATAGTTAATTCTGTAAAAAATTACAACTCTTTGAATAATGTTTTGTTTTTGTAAATTTCTTGAAATTTCAGCCACACTTTTTGGACAAATATGGAGGCTTGAACCTTTGTGCTCTGAAAAGAAATCAATGTGGCGAAGAGAAATTGAATGGCTTTTATGTGTGAGTGATTACATTGTCGAGTTGATACCTTCGTGGCAAACGTATCCGGATGGAAGTAAACTTGAGGTCAAAGTTATTGTTTTTATAAGTTCTAGTGCTCAATATAATGCTAGTTTTTGCACTTTGTATTTAATTTGTGTTTTTGGCTTTTTTTAATATGATTTTACAGGTCATGACTAGTAGACCTCGGTCCGATCTTTATGTTAATCTCCCAGCTCTTCGTAAACTGGACAACATGCTTCTTGTGAGATTCTTCTTATCTCTGTTTGACCTTTTTGAGGTCAAATCATTTTTGTACAAAGCTAAAAGAAAAGATTTTGTGTTACAGGAAATATTAGATGGTTTTCAAAAAATGGAGTTCTGGTATGTTGACCAAGGGATTCAAGCTTTGGAAACCGACAGTTCATCATCGTTTGGTAAAGTGATCCCGCGACAAAAGGAAAAATGGTGGCTGCCTGTTCCTCGTGTCCCTGCTGGTGGCCTGAGTGAGACCGCGAGAAAAAATTTGCAAAATAAGCGCGACTCCACAAACCAGATATTAAAAGCTGCAATGGCTATTAACAGCATTACTTTAGCCGATATTGATGTCCCTGAATCATTCTTGGATGCCCTTCCAAAGGTATCATATTTGACCCGAAAGTCAAAAGTTAAATTCGGTATAATTATTATTAATGCGCCTTTCTTTCCTTTGCAGAACGCGAGAGGTAGTTTAGGTGATATTATTTATCGATACATTTCATCAGATCAGTTTTCACCCGAGTGTTTATTGGACTGCCTTGATTTATCCTCTGAGCACCAAGCACTTGAGATTGCTAACCGCGTAGAGGCATCGATCTACATATGGAGACGAAAAAAACACCCCAAAGCCGCCACCTGCAAGCATGGTGAGCCGGTCATTCTCCAGGTCATCATGGGACAAAGTTAAGGATATGGTTGCTGACGTAGACAAACGAGAAATGTTAGCAAATAGAGCCGAAACCCTCTTGCTTTGCTTGAAACAGAGGTTTCCCGCCCTTCCTCAGACCACCTTGGACATGAGTAAAATCCAATATAACAAAATATAAAAATTAATTATTAAAAATTATTTCACGATAATATCGTTTTAAAATATCAATTTATGTGAACCAGGATGTTGGGAAATCGATATTGGAGAGCTACTCGAGGGTATTGGAAAGCCTAGCATTTAATATAACCGCACGCATTGATGATTTACTCTATGTTGATGACCTGGCACGACATTCTGACAAATTCTCATCAATGTCAAACCGTGAAGTCGTCACCAAAGCCATTGTCGGGAAACCGTACACGGTTACCACGCATAAAACGGCTTTCACCACACCAAGCCTCTCACCTGCACGCTTTGATAATAGTCCAAAGAAAATATTAACAGATTATTTGACCATTGACCCGAAAGGTAAGCACTATGCGGGTCAAGTAGTAAGGTCAAACTCCTTTACGGGAAGGACACGAGAGGCATTACAAAAGATGGGGCTTGGGGGCTCTTAAAGGCTCGTTCAGGGTCAGTTGACTCCGACCCGGTTTGGGCCAAGTTGTATTTGGATGCCTGGGTAAATGGGTTAAGTCAGATTATGGCATTTGTACATCCTGTTTTGTTATACCAAGTACCGAGTGTTGGTTGAGTTGACTCGGATATTGGTAATGACAGTTTAGTGAAGTTCGTGTAAATAAATGCCAAGTTTTGTTTTCCACAAGAATGATGAAAATGCTAATGTACTCTTTCATAAATCATAATGTTATACTTACGGTCATATATTTTATCTTCACCATTTTTTATTCTAAATTGTTATTTATTACAGTTTAATTCCAGGATTATTCACTAATTTATTGTTATTAAAAGGCTCCCTAATCATTTGTATGAAGTCTTGTGTTACCTTTTAACGGTTTTATATGATTTTAAGCCACTATGGTGTTTTATGGTTGATGGCCACTTGTTAATGGGATAACCATAACATCAAGTGTGCAAGATTCAAATGATTACAATTTAAAAGCGTGTTTAAGAACATGGCTAATCATTAACCACTAAATCAATACTAAAGATAATGCACAAACATGTCTCGAGTGACTAGAACTCAATCCCTAGAGATTTGGATTCAATATAGGTGGTAGGGAAACATATGTATAAATAGACGTCCACAAAAGACATCATGGTTGTAAGGTATCTCCTATTTATTTAAAAGGTTAATAGGAATATCATATATTATGAGCCATTATAGATGATTAATAGGTTAATAGGAGTATAGATCTGATATTATGATGGTAATGTGTCTTCTCTCTAGCTAAGACGAACACAAGGTTGGATGTTCAAATCCTGCGAGATAAATGTATATTGTATAGATTAATATGAGTATATTATGAGCTGGTCTATAGAAAAAAAAATAGACTTAACTTAGGGCTTGTTAAACATCAACCTAACTCATATGAATTATGATTTAAACCTTATTTTGATATATTAAAGTTTTAACAAATGTATAGACTATCTATAGTAAAACATTTTAATAGCTGTAAAACTTTGGTGTTCATACAATACTAAAAGTGAATAATCCAAAATGAATGAGTCGCACAGGTGATTGTGTTACCTACACATGTAGTTGAATTAAGTTGGTTTATAACTTAAAAATAAGGTGAAATTACTATCCAAGTGTACTCAGGTCCGAGTTGGATATAAACAACTTTAAAGATGTAAAACGAGCCCGGTTGACCTACATGGCGTGTATACTACAATGATCGATATATTATACACCAGCCTACAACATCATTTGCCACTAGCCCACTATATACATTGGTGTGATACGCTGAACCAAAGGGGTGACTGATGTATGATATGCCAACCGACGTATTATATATCAGGTCAATTTTTGTGTCGGTCGTCTGATACGATGCAATGTTATTTCGTACGCATTAAACACACATGGTCTTATAATGTGTTTGATGTACATAAATTAAGGTGTCAAACTTGAAGGTCGTTTGTGATCATGATCGGGTCTCAAGGAAGATGAATCACACATGTTTTCGCATACGATTGTTCCCTCATACTTTGGATAATTTTAACTAAATGTGTCAGGTTCTCATTTACTATATTTTTTAGTTCAAATGTCTTGTTCTTTTTATAAGAACATGTGTTTAAACCTTTAGTAAATAAACTCATCATATTAATTTGTTCAAACTTTAAAAAAAATTGGGACAAAATTCCGCATTTATTTTCATCATGAGTCTTTTAAAAAGTGGGCGTTTTTACACCATATTCATAGAGAACAACTACAATTAATAACTTCATGTACTCACAGTATATACTAATTAATAAATAAATGTTTTCTTATGTCACATGTCCTCTTTTTAGCCCATCATTCATTTCAATTTCCCACATCCCACCACATTCCTTTTACAAACTCAGTTCATATCCTTACCCTACCCAATTAACTATTTATAACCCGAACAAACACATTGGCGATGTTTCAGAAACCCCATTTCTTGTCTCTTTCCTAACGTTTAATTTTCCAATCTCTCCTCTCATTGATCTGTCAAATCGATCCCAAATTCCAAAATCACTGGCGGCAATACTTCGAATTTCATCTCCAGAAAACCTAAATCAGAAACTTCAAATTTCATCTTCAAAGTCATTGGCGACTAGAACTAATGGCTTTCTTCGATTTCTCTCATATCATATCGGAAACCCTAAATCATTTTTCTAGAGTTTGGTAATGTTTCTTTAAGAAACTATAAATCAATCTTTAATTACAGGAAATGAATCTGAATAATCACCTACCCATTCATCATTTTTCTTGTGTCTAAGGTATCATATATAATAAATTGGTAATCTTTCTGAATTTTTAATTGCATTTATATTATAATTTAATCTATCTTATACAGGTTTAGCCAATTTTAATTACCGTGCTTACAAATATGTGTCTGTACTAGGATTTTTTATATGAAATTATAGTCATAAAAATAGTTATGAAAAAACCATAGCGCCGTTATGATCTTGACTGTGTAACAAAAATGAACTTATATTTACAAACTTTTTTTTTGTCCACAGGCTTATAAATCTTCTTTTCTTTTGACCTAATATTTTTTAGGCTCCTCAAACACTTTCATTACAAATATTTTCTATTATACTTAAGCGTAAACACTTGCATAACTATTTGATGTTGTTTTGTAATTTTAAATAAAATGTTTTCAATTTAATATATGATTTATACGATTTTGTGTTTATATGACATATGATACCTATTCGATGTTCTTTTTTGAAAATTTAATAAAATATTTTTTTCTTCTTAAAATAATAGTCAAGATGATGATTAAATGATTTTGGAATGAATAAATCATATCTTATGTAACATTTACTATAAATAACTTGGTATCACTTCTTATACGGTACAAAAATGTGTTTCGAGGTTGACCTAACCCGTTTTGACTCATTTAAGTTCTTGAGAAACAATTGACTTGATTGTATAATTTTAATCTTGGAAATAACTACTAGTTTTTACTAACTGTTAAGTTTTCTATAACTTTTCTATGATTGAATATATCATTTATGAATAGAAATTATAATTAATTAATTATAGTATTTTTCGCATTTTACTCCCTAATTACAGTCCTCTAAAAACGTTTCCAAATAGCAAAACTTGTCAAATCACGTTTTGCTGTGGAAATTCGAATTACGATTTTACAATGACTCTATCTAATTTAGTAAGTTGACTGTGTCATTTAATTTCTGTGTGAACTTAGATGTCAACCTAAATTAGATCTAATCCTTCAATTCAGTTACAAACTTATTTATATCAACAACAAATTTCGTGTTTTATTATACAAATTATGAAAATTTGATTAATAACCAAAATAATTATTCTGTTTGCAAAGCAAACTATTAGTTCTTCAGCAGCTTGCTAATTCTATAGTGTTATAAATAGCAAAACGTGATAACATTTTTATATCAAATTAATTCATTAACAACTTGGTAATTCTATAGTGTTATAAATAGCAAAATGTGATGACATTATAATGGATGGGGAGGTAAATTTTTAACATCATTTTTATTTTTTTATATTCATCAATCACAACTTGATTAAACTTTTAGGGAATGAAAATGTAAGCAAGCCGTGTTTAAAACTTACTTTCCTAACTTTGAATTAGTTTTTTCTTAATAGGCATGCACTTGCTGAAAATGTGCTAAAAGTCAAGCATGTGTAGAATACCCAGAAAATCTCATTTCGTTGAAAAACATCACTGATTTGCCGATTTATGATCAATGTATTAGTCACAAGAATTTTATTTATGTAATAATTGTAATGTTTGTTTGTACCTTTTTGTTTAATAAGAAAATTTATCTATCATGACTTTTTGTTATTAAAATTTCAAACAATATTTCAAATGTTTTGGAGTTATAAAATTAATTTCTTAAACCTGTGTTGTATACGGGTAGCTAACCTAGTAATACTATATTTGAAAGATAAAACTTCACCTAGAAGAGCATCCGCAACAACAAACTTTCATAAACTGTCACATCAGATTTCAAATTTTTAAAAAAAATCATTTACTTTCTTTCACAACAACAAACAACACTATCATCACCTACCTCTACAATTAGTTTATATTTAATTAAATTACTTTTATAACAAATTTAGTTTTTATATTCATATATATATATATATTTAAATGATACATTAAACATTTAAAAACTATAACTTTTGAAAAATAAAACATTAAAAAAAATAAAAATAAAACGCATTAAACACTACAATAAAACATACATAACTTAAAATGAAACAGTACATTAATTAAAAATAATAACATACTTTAACTTAATATTAAAGATTAGATAAAATATGAAATTAATCTCTAGACGTTGAATGAATTTGGAACACTTATTATATATATACTAGATTTTATCCCCCGTATTTACGAGGGTTGTTTTACATTATTTGTTTTTAATATTTATATATGTATATTTGGATTTTAATTTTATTTATTATAAGAAAGTTAATAATTAATATACTTGAGGTTTGATGATAAAATGGTTTCACAAATAAATGATATGTATAATCTGGTTTAAAAGCTATCTGGGTTTGGTGATACCCATTACTTTTCTTTATTATAAAATTGTTTCTTAATTATAAATAATATCTTTTTTTAAAATAAAATAGGATATTAATTTTTGGTATATTCCTATTTTATAAGATTTTCATATGAAATATTCGATGAGATTATTTTTTTTAATATAATGAGATGTTATAATTCGTTTAAGAGCTATCTGGGTTTGGTGAGATTTTTACCTGTGAATTCGGGTCAAATGCGTGAGAAACCTTCATTTACAAATAAAGTAATCTGATGGCTTGAGAGAATGGTTGTTTTACATTTTTCGTTTTTTAATATTTATTTTTTGGATTTCAATTTTCTTTGTTGTAAGAAAGTTAATAATATACTTAGGGTTTGATGATGAAAGGGTTTAATAAATAAATGATATGCTATAACCTGTTTAAAAGCTATCTGGATTTGATGACCCATGACCCGTTTATGTTTTTTACTATAAAATTGTTTATTAATTATAAATAATATCTTTTTCTTTTTAAATTGGATATTAAATTTTAGTATATTCCTATTTTGTAGGATTTTCATATCAAATAATTGGTAAGATTAATTTTTAATTTAATAAGATGTTATAACCCGTTTAAGAGCTATCTGGTTATGGTAAGACCCATACCCATAAATTTGGGTTAAATCAATGAGAGGGCTCTATTTAAAAATCAAGAAATCTGGTGGCTTTCGTTTATATATATTATAGATAGATAAGGGAGATTTCAAATGAGAACCCCTTTGAGTTTTAAGAACTCGAAAGAGCTTAGTGTAACGATTTTTTTTTTCGAATTTTTTTTGCACATGCGTAATATATATAAGTTACATACACGTAAAAAAATTACGGAATTTTTTACGCGTCGAGTCGACTTATTACACATATGTAACGGACGTAAAAATTAATGTAATCACTTACAACTTTATTCTCTCTCCTACTTTGACTTTTTAATCATATTTAATCTCAATCACACAATCCAATACATTTAATAAAATGTGTGGCTAAGAATTGAGTTCTTAAAACTCAACATGGTTCTCAAAATATCCCTCACTTATATATTAATTATTTTCTTCAACAAACTTCACATTTAACAATTGCTCTCTACATTTACATATAGTAACTCTTTTGTCCGTATATTGCCATGTCTATCCAAACATCGGGACTTGGAGCTCGATGTATATGGTCGGATAAACTGTATATTCTACAAGATTGTATATTAACAAAGTGCACGATGGTAAATAAATTTTCTTAAAAGAAGTACCCGCATCTATACAAAATACAAAAGAGAAAAAGAAAAGAAACACACAAGACAACAATATAGTTTTATGGTAATTTTTAAGCTTTGAAACTTTATTTACAATTAGTCTTAATTAGTTGCGGACCTAAGATCATTTTTCTATCCGGGGCATTCTTTAAACATGTGAGATATGTCGGGGTTACTAGTTTCTATATATTACACATGGAAAATAAGTATCAAACACTAAGAGAAGATAAAAGAGAAAATTATTTTTTACGTCCCTGTGGTTTTAAGACAGAGGCACAATGAGTCCTCGAAAAATTTTTTGAATTGGTTGAGTCCCCGTGGTTTCAGAAACAAACCATTTGAGTCCCTTGGTTTTAGAAACGAACAATTTGAGTCCCTGTGGTTTTAGTAAAATGAAAGTTTTACCCTGAAAGTTAAGTAACGTCAGGAACTCAAATGGTTCGTTTTTGAAAACACAGGGATTCAACCAGTTCAAAATTTTTTTTGGAGACTCATTGTGCCTCCGTTTTAAAACCACAGGGACTCAAACAGTAATAAATTCATTATCTAATTACTTGATAGCATGGCATGTGGGATTTCTTTAATTCAGTTTGTGGTGGACCTGGTTACAAGGGTTCGATTCTGCCCCAAGACCCTTTCTATGTTACTTTTTTTTTGTTTGTAATTGTATGTACCTTTTTTATTTGGGTAATGGTTGCATTGTAGCACAGATGTACCTATGTTGTAGCATAGTTTATAAGGCTAATATGCATATGCATGGATATACTTGCACGTGTTCCGATGTGTGTCTCCAAGGCCGTCTTCGAGATATTATATACCTCGACTAAGCCAAAATAAAAAGGCATGCATCACCTAACGAGTAACAAAATATACAAGTTAATTTTTTCAACGACACTAACGTTATAACAATAAATATAACGAAAATAGAGTATAAAATCAGATGCATTAACAGCTAACGTTAACCGATAATTCGTTCTCCTAACATACTTTACCAAATGGATTGTGGTTTGTACCAACCTAAACTTTACCAAATGAATTATGAATAAAAAAAATCCAGGTTTTAACGACTCACCTCCGTGACACGGACAACGCTCGGGTTTTACCAACGTTCTGGTTTTACCGGCCAGTAAACGTCAATTTAAATATTTTATTTGTTTTGACCCTTGGGTTTTAGGGTTTAACGTGACGGGTACATAAACATATCTGACCAGTCCTAGCGCAACACGCCCACTAATTTACTAGTTTATCCTATACAGGGGTGGTTGTGGGTGGGGGGTTTCATTTCTAACGGAAATGGTCCAGGAGATGAACATCATTGTCAAGTGGTCGTTAAGGTAGGTTTTATGGGATAACTAAAGACTTGGCAACCACATGTTTTGGCATATATGATATTGACTATGATTCTGGTTTTTCTTGTCAACTTTAACGACATGTCTTGTTTTGGCTTTGATTCTTTCTCGTGTCAACCGCTTGTTTCTCTAATAATTGAATTTGAATGTTGTTCCGACAAATGTGTGTTTATACACAAAGAGAAACAAAGTACATTACGATATATTATTATAGCGACACTTCAAAATAATTTTTAAGAAGTGTTGGGTATCCTTATCAATTGAGTCCCTGCCGTTACTTAACTTTTAGGGTAAAACTTTCATTTTATTGAAACCACAGGGACTCAAATTGTTCGTTTCTGAAAACAAAGGAACTCAAATGGTTTGTTCTGAAACCACGGGGACTCAACCAGTTCAAAAATTTTTTCGGGGACTCATTGTGTCTCCGTCTTAAAACCACATGGACGCAAACAGTAATTTTCTCTTCTACAAATATATCTTATTCTAGAAAAAACATATTTGTGACACTAAACTTCTTAATTATACTAATTAGATAATATATGTAACATAGGCTATATATATATACACATATATATGTATGTATATATATATGTATGTGTATATATATATGTGTGTATATATATATATGTAGGGTTAGGTTAAAATAAAAACTCACTTGAGTTGTGAAAACTCTAGAAACTCATTCTCAACCACATGTTTTTTTCAATTAAGTTTAAATCATGTGGTACACAATTAAAGTTAATAAAAATGTAAACATAAATATAACAATTTATTCTCTCCAGAAAACATATAAAAAAATTAGTAAAAAAGTAGCAAAATTTTTTTTTATGTTTCGATGTTTTGTATTAAATGTTACAACATATATTACGTGTTCAAAAACAAAAAAAAACAAAAAAAAAACGATGTTACATAGGGTTTTCACGGGTTTTTACAACTCAAATGGGTTTTTATTCTATACTTCCCCTATATATATAAGTTCTAAAGAGAAGTCAAATTATTACGAAAAGTGTGAGAAGTCAATCCAGCCAATCAGATTTTTTTTTCTTTTTTTATTCAATTAAATATAAGGGTAGAATGGTAAAACTTCCGACATAGTTTATATGGAAACTATTAATGTTATTTTTGGTCATTTTAATATGTATAAACAAGTATTTTATTATTTGTACCTGTGTATTTCATAAATAACCTAAATCCAAAAAAATAAATAAATTATCATACATATATAACAAATAATTGAAATTGACAATAATGTAAATTGGTTTTATAAATAAGAAACAAATTACCTATACACATGGATAATTTCATTTCTTTTAATAACATAATCCTTTATAACAATCAATCAAATTAAGAAACAAATTGAATACATAGGTTACATAACCATGATATTAAACCAAAAATGTCAATTAACAAAACATTTGATCTGAACAAGAAACTTTCAAATATTTGATCTTTTAGTGTTTAGGTATGAAAGTATCTTGGCCACAAATATTACCCTTAAACTCAACACTCATGCCTTGTACTTTGTTGAGTAATCTAAAATACCACAGTACCAATTTTGTTTTCACATGAAAGTCTTTGTATGCTTTTTTTTTTCCCTACATCTTGATAATTTCTCGTGTAGCCCATCTTAACTTTTACCAATTTGGCATCCAAGAATCCATCGCATCCATATCATCTACACAAAACCGACAAAACTACAAATTTAATACACTAACAGACCACAAAAAAAGGATTATTTAGGAGCAAAACCTAAACAATAAATTAGAAGTAAACCTGAAACAAAGGTTATGCATTAGCTAAATATACAAAAATGTGTACCAACACGTATATACATACAACACCTTCTTAAATCATCATATCCCTACACAACTCTAAAGGTCATTATAAATATTAAAATTCATATTCTACTTTCCTACACACAGATCACTTATTACCTACACAGTCACATATCATATATGTTTAGCATACTGGCTACTCATACCATCTAAATAAAACCCTACTCAGATCATATATGTTTGTCATACTTGCTACATATCATACACACATATCATCAATATTCTACATCCTCATAAATTATCATACACAAATCACATATGTTCATCATATTATCTACAAATAACATATACACAAAACCGACAAAGCTACAAATTTAACACACAAATAGGCCAAAAATAAGATTATGTAGGTGCAGAACCTAAAGGTGTAAATTAGAAGTAAACCTAAAGCAAGGATTATACATAAGCTAAATACACAAAAACGTGTACCAACACATATATACACACAACACCTTCCAAAATTGCCATATCCCTACATAACTCTATAGGTAATTATGAATATTAAATTTCACATTCTACTATCCTACACACAGATCATCTATTACCTACGCATTCACATATCATATATGTTTAGTAGGCTTCCTACACATACCCTAATTGTAACTATAACATCCAAACTTGTTTAGAATTGAAAACCACAACGTCACGTGATATTCTTGCACTAAATACGTATTGTGTGACAAAAGTTCTTAACAATTAATTTCATAATACGCATACCTTTTTCAATGATATTTACGCTTCATTTTTGTAATAGCCACACATACGTCAACGTAAAAAAGTATCACTATCAGCATAAGAAATTAAAAATAAAGAAAGCAAAAACAAAATCCAAATCATTATGAACGCAAACATAACCTAAACTGCCTCGTTTTTTTCTTTGTTTATCTCAAATTTCATCTTCACAACACTTATACCCAATAATCATTTCTAAAAACAAATTAAATTCTAAGTGATTCCGATGATTCTGTGCCTCCTATCACAATTCAGTTCTTCACAAACACAGTGACGGTTTCGCTAAATGATACTGAAGGGAAAAAAAATGAAATTTTGAATGAATAAGCAAACACCGAAACATAAAATACATGAAATTGGACTAAGAAGCATAAACCCTAACATTTTCTACCAATGATTAATATTAAACTAACACATTGCTAAAATTTCCTACATCGATTCAAATAATAATAATAATAATAATAATAATAATAAATTGAATAAACAAAAGTGGTCCTTTGTTAACCACCGATTATTTTCAAAATAATATACATCCATAATTTCGTACATTAATTGGAATGCACAACATAAGAAATAAGATTTACAACATTTTTCAAACCTTCGTAACTGTAAATTCCTACTTCGACGGCTATCATGGTTTCACCTCGCCTGCTGATGCTCTTAAAAAACCCCAAAAGTCCCCTTTTTATATAATCCCGATGAATGATTTTTTGTAAATGAAAGAAAATATGAACAATCAATTGATTTTTTGTGAGATTGACTTGCTGGAGTTGTTAGGGGTTAATTTTGGAAATAAGTAATCACTAATGAGTGGAGCATTAAGTTTGGGATTTATTATTATTAGACATTGAGTCTTTTAGCTACAAAATTACTACAATACCCTTTTTGGTTAGAATTTTATTAAATCATTGAACCATTAATTACAAATATGCCATAACATATGTAAGCCATTGATCTATCTTAATCAAGGGCTATAAATGACTTCTCGCACTTCTCACAATAACCTGACTTCTCTCCTGAACCATCCCTTATATATATATATATATATATATGATTTGGTTCATTTCAGAAGTGTTTCTTATTGCGAGAAGTGCGAGAAGTCAATTGAACCTCACAAATTTTCTTTTATTATTTGTTTTTATATATAGATAGGGGTATACTTGTAAAAAAATGGTTTGTTTTATATATGGCGGGTAATAGTTTAAGGAGAGTTACATATTAATTTATATTAACTTAGCTTTTTTTTATATTTAAATTTTTGGTTAATGTGTATGTGTATGATTTGATAGTTTGATTCCATCGGTTGAATTGGGAATACGCCGTATATCAAAAAATTTGATATAGGTTATTGATTATGTTCTTGTTTGTCCCATGCATCAAACAGAACGTACTCGAAATAAAAATTAGCACATAAAAAACACATACTACACAACATATATGAAACTTATACGTACGCCATACATTTTATGAATATATGTATTTACATAATTACAAATACATGTACATACGTAGGCACGTAGGTACCTACGCACGTAGGTAGGTACGTACGTAGGCACGAAGGTACATCCGAACATAAGTACGTAGGTAGGTACGCACCTACGTATGTATGTGTGTATGTGCATATGTAGGGGCGTACACACGTAGAGACGTAGGTACATACGTACCTACGTAGGTATGTGTGTATGTACGTACCTACACTTCATATGGATACAAGAGGTTTTTACCATTTTCGTCACTGTAATCTTGCAAATAACAAGATATTCATCATCCATAAGATTAGATGAAGCATTTGTAAACCTTCAAAATGATAGTAAACCAAAAATATTAAATGATTTTCAAAAGAGAGATTTAATTGTGACTTTAATGGAAAGATTTAATTGACTAGTTAAGTAATTATGAGTTACACATTTGTTTTTAATGATGGTACATGCAAATTACTAGCATACCCTTTTTGGTATTAAAGTTCATTAAAATAGTGAAAATAAATTACAAGAGTGTCATTTTGAGTAATGACCATTGATCAAGCAAACTCAATGGATAAGATTCACTTCTCGTACTTCTCGCTGTAATATCACTTCTCACAAGATCCATTCCCTATATATATATATATATATATATATATATATATATATATATATATATACTAGTTTGAGGCCCGTGTATTACACGGGTAATAGATAAAAATTTTAAACTTTAACCATTAAGTGATTACAGTCAATAAAAAGATCATATATTGTTAACACAATTACAATTTACATTAAAATTACAGAAACTACATAGTTAAGATTACACAAATATGTTATAAATAAGTAAAACCTTCATTGTAAACTACATTTGTGATCGTATTTTTTGGTATACATTGTCTATCAAAAATCAAAATATATAGTTTATGTCTGCTTGTAACTCTTGATAAGGTAACATATAGGCCTGCTTATAACTCTTCTATGTGACAAATAAGGTTCTTCAAGTACATACCAACCCTGGATAAATGATAATGTATCCAACTAACAAAAAAATTATTCATTCACATAAAATATCATACCTTTTAATCAATTAATATGATGTCATTTGAGATTATTTGCTCACATTTATAAAAAAAAACATTATTATTCCAAAAACCATATTACCTGAACGTTGTTGATATAATCATCCTTAGAATTTATGATAAATTTGTTGGCATTAATATTTTGTGTATGAAAATTTTTTAATTGATTTTATATATTACAATTAACAATTGTATAATCAAGCAACATATAAAACTGAAAAACTGTAACAAAATAATTTGTTTCATTTCATATGAAATGTAATTGCCAGGAAAATGACAAAAACATACTAACTTTAAAATCATATTCAAATAACAGTGAGTTAGCAAAATATTATAAAATTTAAAGTTGCATAAAGTGAAGGTAGTTATTTTTATTTAGAGTAGTTGAAATTATTAGATTAGAAATGCTTAAATTTGAATACTAATTCCGTGTTATTAGTTAATATTATGGAAAGTTGTTTAAATATTTAATTAATCGATATATATATATATATATATATATATATATATATATATATATATATTAAAACTAATAAAAATTATAAAACAAAAATTTCGGATTTTATGAAAGCATGGTAAATTACTTTTAGCTGGATTAACTGTTTCTTTTTTAATTAATGTGAAATGAAATATTCCTTGAAATGTAATGAGAAGCATGATTAAGTTACAAATAATAATAATAATAATTATTATAATAATAATAAATATTTCTATTAAGTTACGTTATAATAAGCATGAATCTTAATGAATTTTTATAACATATTTTAATAATAAATGTCGTGACTGTAATTTTTTTTTAAATTTTATATATACCTTTATTTTTTAATATAAACCATAATAAACACTTTAATTATGTACTAACCAACATGTAACCAACACTTTAATTATGTACTAATTTAATTGTATAAAAATTAAATTAATAAGTTAATATAATATTGAAATTATGTAAATAACTAATTAAAATGATATTCTATGTTTTAATATTCTAAATGATTTTGAAAAGCGAAAATAGTGGAATGAAATCGAAGCAGATTTTTTGGTAATTTGTCTTATAAGACAAATTAAGTAATTTGTCTTATAAGACATATTAAATTAACTATATTTAAATATATAAAAAAAAGTAATTTGTCTTAAATGTTTTTAATTAAGTAATTTGTCTTATAAGACATATTAAATTAACTATATTTGAATATATAAAAAAAGTATAAGTCAGGTCATAAAATATATGTTTATAAAGCATTTTGGTCTCAGTTATGGAAAAAAAATATTAAAAACTAAATATTGATCTTCTTATTACTAAAACATTTTATACTGCACAAAAAAGTCATATAAATAAATGATTAATTTCATATATACCCTTACAAAATGACAGATAGTTCATATATTAAATCGTTATACATATGGAATATAGTTATAATATTTAACTTCAATGATTTAATGATAAACATCAAGATATATAAAATAGGTATTCTCTATGTTTGCAATATTTATATAAAATGTTTGGAGAAAATTATTAAATCCAAATTTGAAACCAATCTTATATAAAAAAATTATGCCTTGCTGCTCGAATCCCAGTTTAAAAACAATTTGTAGTTTAACATACAAATCCAAATTATTCGACAATGATGCACCTTTATTATCTTTATTTGCACTTACTCGTGACTTTAAAATTTTATTCTAACAGATCTGCAACTTCAATTTTTATATTTTCTTATTTTCTCATGTTAATAAATGAATCGGTTAGGATTAAATTTAATAAAATATTGAATTCATGTATTAAAATGGTTTAATAGATAAGGACCATATATTAAAATTGGTTGAAGAAAATGTGAGAAGGGCTATGAGATTGACAAGTGGCAAAAGTAGTAGTCTTTTATTATTATAATATATATATATATATATATATATATATATATATATATATGGAGTGAGATCAAATGAAAGTTCTTTTTAAAGAGAAAACTTAAAAACTTCTAAATAATTATTTTTAACTTTATTTAAAAATCTTTTTTATAGTTTCTTTTTTTTCTATTATTCTTATACGTTGCCTTATTGTTCCAAAAAAAAAACACCTTTGTCGGTAACCTCGTTGGTGTAGTGCACATGTGTAATAGTGTGCATTGCATATATGCAAAAGCTAGTGTTGCATTGCATAGGATACAACACTATTACACATATTTGATACACGTTATTGTATATATGCAATATAAGACTAATACGCACATCGAATACACATTATTACGAGTGTGTAATACAACATTAACGCACATATGCACTACATCGACTTTTTTATTTTATTTTTATTTTTTTGTATATAATACAACACTACTGCACATATATAATACACAAATATTGAGTACATACAATTAAACAATATTGAACATAAAAATACATAGTAATATACCTGTGTAATACAACAGTATCGCACAATAATACGTATTTGCATTACAACGTTTATTTATTTATATTTTTTTCAAGTGAATGGTAACAAAATATTAGAATACTGGCAAAAACGGAAATTTGAAAATATTTTTTTATTTTTATTTAAAAATAGTTCTTTAGGAGTTTTTAAGTTTTCTCTTTAAAGCCGAGTTTTCTCTTGATTTTCTCCATATA
Organism: Bidens hawaiensis; assembly: GCF_021521415.1. NCBI lineage: Eukaryota > Viridiplantae > Streptophyta > Magnoliopsida > Asterales > Asteraceae > Bidens > Bidens hawaiensis. The sequence goes on along the minus strand of NW_027501935.1, from coordinate 28,072 downwards.
TATACACACGCATATATACTAAGATAGAGCCTGTATGATACACGAGTGATTTAAAAAATACAGCAAAAAAGTTAATATAATAATATATATAATAACATACTTTATGAATTAATAAGATATAAATAACGATGAATAAAATTTTATAATTCATAAAATCTCTGAAAGCTCTTTAAATACAACATTGAATAGTGACTCGTGTGATTAAAAGTAATGTTAAGATCACCATATTTAAACATAATAAAATTATAACTTATAACATACTAATAGGATATTTAACAAAATTTATTAATGCGTATAGAGTATTTCTATAACTTATTTGTTGGGATTTTGAAATATAACACAATTGATTTGCTTGATAAAATAGGAAATCGCTCACATGACATTTACGTGTCATTCTTTGTGGGGGCCTTAGAATGATGTCATGTGAAAAAATCATCTTTAATATAGTTAGATATATAAATTTGAAAAAAGATTAAGTACAAAAATTGTTAATAAAACCTTCAAATATCTTATTATACACAACATATGTGGTTTTCCCATAATAATTATTCAATAGTACGAAAGGATAACTTTAAGGTTTTGAAATGGTAAAATAAATCAACAGTCAAACAAAGTTTAACTAAATTTTCACATATGACAATTTTAGGTATTTAAATAAGCACACTCTCGAAAAGAGACTTTTAATAATTTAGGCATATGTTAGTTGTTTTACGCAAATCAAAAGGAGCTTTATAATAATAATATTTTGAAATAAAGTATTTAAAAAATTAGTTTAAAAGACGTAATAAATAAATAAACATTAAACGTTTTTTTATTTCTGGAAATCACATTAAATGAGAGTTAATGAAAATTTTAATTTAGGATTTAAAAAAAAATAAAAATGTAGCAAATAAATTTAATAGATTTAAATAGGGTTTAATTTTGAAAATATCTTATGTCATTGCGGACACTTTAAAAAGATGTCATGTGTCCACATTATTTTATTTTAATATAGCAGTAAGATAACTTCATGAGCTATATATATATATATATATATATATATATATATATATTATTGTGAATTGCACTTTTTATCCTTTAAGTTTATATCAATTTTAGACGGTGTCTTTTAACTAAGAAAAATTACACTGCATGTCCTTTATATTGACATTTTCGTACATGTTATGTCTTATTGCCCTAACTCCTTCAATTCATAACGTTAAATTCACCTACGTCCGACTCACATGAGGAACTAATGGTCAGTTTACGTTCCCTTAATCCATTTACAAATATCTTTAAAAAGTAAATATAATTTACTCTTAAAAGAAACTTTGCTTATTTAGAAATTCATTTATCTCATAAATTCACCTCCACCTCGGACCTTTTCATATCTCGACACTTCCACTACCGGCCACACCACTAACACCGGCATCGCCACATCGTTGGAATATTTCTAACATTTTAAGATTGAAATATTTCGATAACTTATATGAAATTTCGATCAAATGATTCAGAAAATCAAGAACAGGTTTGTGTATATGTTTTGTGTGCCGCCCAAAATAGACTAAAGCTACATTTTTATAGCCAGCGAACCCCATATCATTTTATTGAAACAACACAACATTTCATGAACCAACGCATCATTCTGGCGGTTAAATCAGCTGACACAAACTTATGAATCGATAGATTTAGTTTTAGCTGATCGTAGTTACAATAGACGTTCAAGTAAACCATTTCTCAAGAGCGACGTTGGCCCGGGCCATGCGCCCTCGTTAGGGGTGCTCTCTCTTGGATGCTACAAGGATGGGTGCAACCCTCCTTGGCCTATCCATGATAGTAACAATTATCAAAAGTTATCTTTTATTGAAATTGCACTTACGCATATACAACGATTTTCAAGGTGCTAAAATTGATCTAAACTCTATTATTTCATGATGTAACTATCAATGGTATTAAAGGAAATGATATACATCATCTTTTTTACGTGCATGGATTTATGATTATGTATATAAATTGTTTTAAAACATTTTAAGGCCTCATGTGCAAAACCTGACTCAAGAAGGTTTTCCACCATGGTGATGTTCTCCTTGATGCAGGTGTTTCAGGGTGATTCAGGCATACAATGTCAAAATCAATATGAACGGTCGACATCTCGTCTCAGATAGGTTCACTCAGGTATTAGGGATAGTTTCAAATGTTATTAAGATAAAATGAAATAAAATAAAATAAAACATCTTAAAAGTTTCGTCATTCTTTATATGTTTTATTATCATTCATAATTAATTAAATTTGAATAACTTGTCATGCACAGTTTATATGTTATAATATTATATTCTTTTTTTTAACTATATACACGGGATAAAGTATAAGAATTAGCATAAATTCGTTCAACTGTGAGTCTGTGATCACGTATTAAGGATGCAACTTGAGAATCCGGGGTCCATTTGGGGATTCACACTTAATTTACGTAAACATTATTTTCAGTTAGTTTGAACGGAATTAAGTTTCCCGAAATGATGCTATTAGTGTTCTGGTTATTCTTCATTAAGAGATTTTAGTATTTTACTCATTGGTGTCAATTAGGCGGTCTTTGGACCTTTTATGATAAATTGGCTAAACTAAAAATAAGTTGGCATTGAAATCAATTTTTATTAAGAATTGGTTTTCTGTTAAAGAGGATGTATTGTACTCATAATTTATTAAGTATCCTTTATGAATGTCAACTAAGTCTCATAAGTAAATTGTTCGGTTGTTCAATCATTTGATAACCAGAGTTGCAAAGACGTATAATAGATTGATATAAACATTATGAGTTGTCCCGTAAGAAAACTAGTTGTTTGGCAACGTACACCTCCGGATGCTACATCGTAGTAACATGTACAAGGGCTAAAATAGGAGTTAACACTTCCATTGCATCATTTAACCAAGTATAGTGTATAAGAATGATCAAGAATGATGATACGGTTGCATATAGGAACCCCAGGTCATCAAGACAAACATATTAGAGGTTAGAGCACGACTAGTCATGACACTTTATTTAAAAGGGCCTGGTACACAACTAGTCTGGTGCTAGAATTTATCATGCTTGTAGACAACCTTTCATAGCTTATGAAACCTATGGAATGTATTTCGTGAGTCCAAGTCATCCAATTGTGTTCCAACTAGATGCAAATACATGGTAAACTTATCAAAAGGTGCAAACACTATCAGCATCAAATTTTAGTTCTTAGTATTTATGCACGCGTGGTCCTTGTCTAGTTTTGTGCACATTAGATGGTTGATTTGGGTCATTGGTCCTCTAAATGTCTTTGGCAACTTCACGAATAGATCAAATAGTGGGGAGATGTGACCTCAACTTTCTCATATTATTTCCCTTTCTCACCATCAATGCAAATTAAAAACACATTGGTCCAACAACCTTATGTATATTCTAACAACTTTTATGTCAACCATTTTGTTCTTGCCTTTTTGATACGTTAATAGCGTCTATAAGTTGTTTTAGAGCTTATTAATCTAGTGTCGGCTTTTAGCAATATAATGCATCTAGGTAGCAGTGCTTGTTTGTAATGCATCCACCCCCGATAAATATATGTGTTGTACATGGGGGAATACTTGAAATAGTCACTTAAGTAGAAGTTTATACCTTACCAAAATATATTGTCAAAACGACCTATTAGAATGCTTACTTCGTTCTTTTTCCAGCACCTCTTTAAACAAACCATGTAATGTATCCAAGGCCCTTTTGTGCTACTAAGGTAAAATCAATCCTTAAGTTGACAAGCTAGAACAACTTATTAACGCTACCAATTAACCTAACACAAGATTATGATGTTTGACCTTTAAAAGCGTTTTCAGTGTACTATGTTGGTAGTAGGGTGGCAGTTAGACCTGCAATGCTATATGGAAAATTCTATAGGGTGGCAGTTTGACCTTTAAAAGCGTTTTCAGTGTACTAAAGAGAAAATTCTATAGGGTGGCAGTTAGACCTGCAATGCTATATGGAACAGATTGTTGGGCCATCAAAAAGGCACAAGTGCGGAAGATGGAGGTAGCAGAAATGAGAATGCTACGTTGGATGTGTGGGCACACAAGGCTAGACCGAATAAGAAACGTCGTGTTTCACGAGAGATTAGGGGTGACGAACATAGCAGACAAGATAAGAGAGTGGAGATTGAGATGGTTTGGACATGTAAAGAGAAGACAGACGACGAATCCTGTTAGATCCGTAGAAAACATTACTATAGAGGGGAGGAGGGGTAGAGGACGACCGAAATTGACTTGGGATGACAGGATTAGGCATGATTTGATAGACCTAAACCTCTCTGAGGACATGGTTGAGGATAGGAATTCGTGGAGAAGTAGAATTAAAGTTAAGGATTTTTAGAGAGAATTGAATACCTTAGGGCTTAGACTTAACTTATTTAGGTCACATACCATAATGGTATTTCCCTTACATATATTATTATTATTATTATTATAATTATTATTAGCTTTTATATAGCTGTTAAACTGTGATCTTATTATTATTAATATTATTATAATTAGTAGTAGTTTTTATATAACTGTTAAACTTTGATTTCCTTTATTTTGCTTCATACACATGTACTTAGAGCCGAGGGTCTCTCTGGAAGCCACCTCTTTATTCCTTTGGATAGAGGTACGGTGTGCCTACATCCCACCCTCCCAGACCCTACTTATAGCTTTGCTGTCGGTGGGATTTTACTGGGTATGATTGATTGATTGATATGTTGGTAGTATATGCTTAGAAGCGCAATTAAAAATCTTGAGATTGAAATATCAAAAATATGTATATTGGTTTGTATCTATTGGTTACATAGAAAGGGAAAATACATATAAAGAAGAGACATTCATAAAAAAGGTAATACAATCAAAGGCATTAAGGTTGGACAATATCCTAGAATAGCTTCTAACGGTTCTTGACTTCACAAAAAATAAGTCTGTCACAATCTTCATATAAAAGGAAATGATGATTTAGCTAATCCTTTTATTATTTATTTTTATTTGCCTTTTTAATTTTCTAACACTCCCCCTCAAGTTGGGTAGTAGGATTTCCGATGCTCAACTTGCCAAGACAATTGCTAAAGATCCTCCCGTTAACCGCTTTTGTTAATATATCTGCTAGTTGGTCTTCTGATCGGATGAACGGTAGTTCTATAATTCCTGCTTCGAGTTTTTCTTTGATGATATTCCTATCAACCTCCACATGCTTTGTACGATCGTGTTGAACTGGATTTTCTGAAATTTGTATTGCAGCGTTGTTGTCACACATGATCCTACTGGCTTTAGTTTGAGGAAACCCGATTTCAGTAAGAAGTTTGCGTATCCATAGAACTTCTGTAACGCCTCGTGCAATTCCTCGGAATTCTGCTTCGGCAATAGATAAAGCTACCACCTTCTGTTTTTTACTTCTCCATGTAACTAGATTTCCTCCAACCAAGGTGAAGTATCCTGATGTTGATCTTCCATCATCTTTATCTCCAGCCCAATCTGCATCTGTATATAACTCGACATTTAGGTGTTTATTTGGTTGAAAGAGAACCCCATGGCATGTTGTCCCTTTGAGATATCTGATAATCCTCCACACTGCTTCCATGTGAGTTAGTTGAGGTTGATGCATAAATTTTCTAACTACCCCCACTGCATATGCAATATCTGGACGGGTATGTGAGAGGTATATCAGTTTTCCTACCAAGCGTTGATATCTTTATTTGTCTGCAAGTATTCCTTCTTTTTCCATACGAAGTTTGTAATTAACCATCATAGGAGTGTCGGCAGGCTTGCAGTCAATCATTCCTGTTTCAGCTAGAAGGTCAAGTATATATTTCTTCTGTCATATAATGATACCTTGTTTAGACCTTAGTACTTCAATTCCAATGAAGTACTTTACCCTTCCTAGGTCCTTCATTTTGAATTCTGTAAACAACCTTGTCTTCAACGTCTTTATTTCTTCCTCATCATTTCCTGTAATGATCATGTCATCAACATATATAATTAAGCAAGTCACAAGTTTACCTCTTTGTTTAAGGAAGAGTGTATGATCGGAGTTGCTCTGTCGAAATACATATCCTTTCATTGCTAAAGTAAATATGCCAAACCAAGCTTGGGGAGACTGCTTAAGCCCATAGAGAGATTTTTTCAACCGACATACTTCCTTTTTCTTGAAATTTTCTGTGAATCCAGGTGGAGCTTCCATATATACTTCTTCTTTTAGTTCTCCATGTAGAAAAGCATTCTTGACATCAAACTGATGAAGAGGCCATCCTTCATTTGCAGCGATCGAAAAAAGTACCCTGATTGTGTTAATTTTGGCTACCGGAGAAAAAGTCTCTGAGTAGTCAATCCCGTATGTTTGGGTATAGCCTTTAGCCACTAACCGTGCTTTATATCTTTCAATAGTTCCATCTGGTTTATGTTTGATCGTGAAGACCCAACGACATCCTACTGGTTTCTTTCCTTGTGGACATTCACACCTCTCCCATGTGTCATTTTTCATTAATGCCCTCATTTCTGTATCCATTGCATCTTTCCAATTTTTTGATTCTAGGGATTTTTCTATAGAATTTAGGATTTTTTTCGGTGTAAAGGGATGCTGTGAAGGCCTTGGCTTATTTGGACAAGTTTCCTTCGGTTATGTTGGCCATGGGGTACCTAGAAGATTTAGACTGCTTTTCTGGGGAGTATCGTTTTGCTGGAATCCCTCTGTTAGCTCTCGGTGGTAGAACATATTTCTCGACTATTTCCTCTTATCTTGTTACTTCTTGTGTTGATGACCCATCTTGTTCTTATTGCACTATTTGCTCTTCTGTCTCATTGTTGTCAGATATATTAATATTTTGGCTCTCATGAATTATCTATTATATGTTCAGATGTTTGATAATCACTTACCTTAGACGTCAAGTTGGGAGGATTTGGGTATGAAACACTAATTGTTGGTCTAGATTGTTGTGAAGTAGGTGACTCATTTTAGGTACTGAGATTGACTTCTTCGGATGCTGAAACACATTTTGGAACCCATTTTAACCAACTTAGTGTGCCATAATCACTCTCCCCCTGACTAATGTGATGGGAGGTATAAAAAAATTCGGTTTCAAGGAAATCACAGTTCATGGTAGTGTAAATTTAACGATTTCTGGGATTATAACAACGATACCCTTTTTGGTTTACACCGTAGCCTACGAATACGCATTTTTCGGCACATGGGTCAAGTTTGGTTCGATTGATTTTGGGTATGTGGACAAAGACAGAGCATCCAAATATTCGAGGTTGTAAAGTAAGGTTGGGTGGTAATTTTGTAAATTCAGAAAGTGTTTGAAGAAGGGTTTTTAGGTCAAGGGCTTTTGTTGGTAGACGATTGATAAGATACGTGGCAGTGGCGAGAGCTTCAGGCCAGAAGGACTTAAGAACTTGAGATTCAATCAAGAGGGATCGGGTTATTTCTAGAAGAATGCGGTTTTTCCGTTCAACAGTTCCGTTTTGTTCAGGAGTGTGGAAGCAAGACGTTTGGTGAATTATTCCTTTTGTTTGACAAAATTGTTTCATTGAATCGTTTAAGAACTCCCCACCATTATCGGACCGGAGAATTTGGATATTGGTTTTAAATTGTGTTTGTATCATGGCATAAAACATAGTAAATTTATCAAAAACTTCGGATTTGTGTTTTAGAAAATTAATCCATGTCATACGAGTACAATCATCAACAAAAAGTACAAAAAAACGAAAGTTTTGTCCCCTGATAACTTTTTTCGGTCCCCATACATCCGAATGAATAAGGGAAAATGGAGAATTAACTCTTGTGCTATTTAGTTTAAAAGTACGTCTATGACTTTTTTGCTAAACACAAGTTTCACAAATTAATGTTTTATTTGAAGGAAATAATTTAGGAAATAAAAGATGCAAATAACCGTTGGAAGGATGTCCCAATCTTCTATGCCACAACCATGCTTCTCTATCTGTAGTCTTGTGAGCTAGCATTACAGTACGGTGTTGATCTAGTCACCTCTTCCACATAATACAATCCTTGACGTTCAGTGCCACGCCCAATGATCGCTCCCGTCCTGATATCCTATAGGATATAAAATGTGGGATGTATTAAGACCGCACAATTCAATTCCTTTGTCACATGACTAATAGATAATAGTTTATGTGATAATGATGGGACATACAAACAATTTGAGAGTTCTAAAGTTGGGGATATTTCAATAGTTCCCTCTGCCGTTGGCGGTTTTGATATGGTCGATTCTGGGTTTAGAGTTTGATACGATGTCGGATAGGTCATACGTCATGGTATTGGTCGCACCACAATCGAATATCCAAGATTTTTCTAAATTTCCGATTATGTTTACCATATTAGCTTGCCATGATTTTATGTCATCCTATTTTTGGATTCCCCAATATCTTTATTTTCCTTAGTTTTGCAAAAAAAAAAATGAATTTTGACTAGGGAAGTCCAAAAAAGGAGAATTAGTTTAAGTTTGTTTTAAATGGTTTTGTCCAGTATCAAGAATATTAGATACTTCGAGGTGGTTTTTGAACAACTTTATAACATTAGGGTCAAAAGAATTTAAAATTAAAAAAGAGAAGGGTTTGAGAATAATATCTCAACCCCTTTACCTCCATCAGTGTGCAGACCCTCTTCTTCATCACCATCGCCGGCGAAGGCGATTCCACCAAAGCCGGTACCTTGTGGCTGGTCATTGCCGCCATTTGGCTGGTCTCTGCCACTTCGTTTCTGGTCACCGCCGATGCCGATGCCATCCACGTGTCCGACGGACGCAGCGGCTTTACCACCTTCTCTATTGGCTTTTTTGTGGCCATCGTTCCACCACTCGGGGTAGCCGACAAGCTTGAAGCACTGGTCTTTTGTATGTTTCATCATACCACAATGATTGCATTTCAATTTTGTTTTGTCGAGCCGGGATGATGATCCATTGTTAGAGTTTTTCGGACATATTCGCCCTTTCGACAAAAAACCTAGGCCTCCAGATTCGTGTGGCCTCAGCTGAGGGTAACGGGTCACACCGGAGTATCTCCCTCTTTATGGTGTCATATTGTCGGTCAAGGGCGTTTAGAAACTAGAAAAGCTTCTGTTCTGACCGGATTTTGTTGTAGGTTGCAATGTCAATAGAACAAGTAATTGGATTTGGATCTCTTCTTTCAATTTCTCCCCAAATACCTTGCATAGTGATCCAAAAATCTTCAAGTGGTGTGAACCATTCTGTTTTATCCCGTTGGCCTTGACATGGAGATCGAAGGTTTGTAGTTTGTCTTTCCCGCTACTGTAAGTAACAACCAATGCGTCCCGTAATGTTTTGGATGTAGGAAACTCGGTTAGATTAGCTGCAAGGGCGGGTTCGATATTTTGTATTAACCATGAGAACACGATTAAATCATCTTGTTCCCATTGTTCATATTTTTCATCGGCTGGGTCTGGTGGTGCCGGATTTCCCGAAAGATGACTCAAAAGAGTTTTTGATTTACCCCCTATTGCTACTTGAATCATTCGAGCCCATAGGGCATAATTTTGATTGTTAAGCATGAGGCTAATTTTCAAGTTATCAGATAAAACTTTGTTTTTGGGTTTGGTTTTGGTTGTGGAGGTTGTTTTTGAGAATATTGGTGATCTGTAATGCAAGATCATTATTGTCGGCCATGGTGGCAATTGATCGGTTGAAAAAAAATGGATGATGAGAAGTTTGATCCTAAGATCGTATATGCTTTGATACCATCATGAGATTGAAATATCAAAAATATGTATATTGGTTTGTATATGTTGGTTACATAGAAAGGGAAAATACATATAAAGAAGAGACATTCATAAAAAAAGGTAATACAATCAAAGGCGTTAAGGTTGGACAATATCCTAGAATAGCTTCCAACAGTTTTTGACTTCACAAAAAATAAGGCTGTCACAATCTTCATATAAAAGAAAATGATAATTTAGCCAATCCTTTTATTATCTATTTTTATTTGCTCTTTTAATTTTCTAACAAAAAATGGATGTTTAATTATCACCAAAATTAGTTTATAAAAGAAAGAGTATGCAATGTAATGCCTGATAGTCCATATATCTACAACTAAAAAAAGTTAAAAAACTATTGGACACTACAAAATAAATGTCATATAAAATAAATGTCATATAGTGACATACAAAATGTGCTACTAAAAAACAAAAAAGTGCCACTAAAGACCCTTGTAAGAATGTGTGGCACACGAAATAAGTGCCACCAGAAGCGGTGACGCTAAAGCCTTTTAATGTCACTTTTTTAAATGCCGCACAAAGTTTTGGACTTTTAGTGGCACTTTTTTTTTGCCACAATATCAAACAAATACTTTTGTAGCACAATTTATATGCCTCTAAAACGAAATCCTACTTGCATATGCATGCAAGTTTTAGCAGCACTTCATTTTGCTGCAATTTAAAACAACTTTTATGACACAAATTTTGTGTCAATAAAATTGTTGGGTCATTTAAATATATATATTATTTTTAGTGACAAATAATTTTACAACAATAATCACAATATTCAAAAGTTGGACAAAATTGTTGATGGAGAAATCATAGTATTATAACATCAATAATTGGTTCAATCTGAAACAAATTTTAAATGTTAGAAAAAAAACTATGTAAAAAATAACATATTCCAAATTTCAGTTTTTTACATGATGAGTTTAAAGGTTCTTGTGGATAACAATAAGTTTCATGCTCCAGAGCTTCTCGTGATATCTACCCTGCTATCATCAGCCATAGCTCAAATATTTTCTTGTGGTAATTAAACTTCCTTGTCATTATGCAAGTAATATGTACTTAGGTGCTGCTCGAATCAACCTGTTACACCGCAACAATTATTCAGATCCTGAAATTCAAAAAAAATGGGATCACCATTTTAATATAACAAAGAAAGTAATATTCCATAATGTGAGTTAGTTAGATCGGATTAATGGAAATTACTCCTATGGGTTGTGAGTTTGTATAAGCAGCCAGCTGTGTGTTCAGCAAATGATGTGACCAATTTTTCTAATGAAGGTTTTGTGGTTGCTTTCAGTTCAAAGGCTAGCAAAATACGAGAAGGTTCTGCATAACTCTGAAAATCAAAAGTGACATCACGCTTTAAAAGATATTAAAATGTATGAAATACCACAATAACACCGTGGGGTCCGCTGGATACTTGTAGATAACAACATCCTTCCGTGTGATCAAGGTTCCGAATGCAGCTTGCAAATACAAAAGGAAAAGATCAACTATTATAAAAAAACAAATTGTCTTGTGTTATGCTAATGGTTTGTTGAATTTTTTTAATAAACATATGAAACTAGACACTCACAACTGAAAAGTATGATACCTTCTATTTGCAGCAATAACACCGAATGCAATGATTATCTGAATAATAAACAAAACCTCAGAAGAACAAATCATCAAAAGCTTTTATCACTCAATTCCTACAGCTGAGATTTAAAACTTGAAATCATAAAATGAGTTGGTTCAAATTAACACTACATAGATCCAGGGTGTCTTGAGAACATATTAAGTATTCATGTGCTAAATTTATAAAATTGTTGTGCTAAAGCATAACATATTGCACTAATTAGTCCAACAAACGTTCACAAGTAAGTGTCTATTTCATAAACATCATTTAGCTTGGAAACAAAACTTCGCAGGGAGCCGCAAACTTTTTGAACAACCCAACATTCAATCAATAATATATCAAAATACCAAACACACATAGACATTAACCTCATCAACAAGAAGCAAATTAAACAAGCACTGCCTCATACTCTGCAAACTTAATCACGAAAAGCAAATTTAAAATGAGTTCATATAAAAAGTATGCCGCAGAGCCAAATTCACTTAGCATTAATACATATTGCTAATTAAACCTAAGATTCAAGTAAAAGCATCTAAAATAGCATCAATATACTAGCTATAAAAACCAAAACAATCAAATTAATTATTTATTGGAATATAAAACAAAAATCTTGTTTTTACCTTATATTTATCTCGACCACAAGATTATTGGTCCTGTATGATTTGTATGAACAAATAAACAGATTGAACATGTAAAAATATAGAACCCTAGGACTCAATGCCGAGAAGAGGGCTTGGAGGGGGGGGGGGGGGGGGGTTGGGACGACCGGCGCGGAAGAGACTCTAGTCGATCCTATTCAAATTCAAATATTGTGTCGCTATTTTATGCATATTGCTATTAAAATTTAACCAACAAGTAAACAAATTTAATTAGCCAAAAATTCAAAACTAAAATTATGAAAATGAATTAAAGCACAACCCGAATTACCTCAGTAACCACCAGCCTAATTCCGATCTCCCCAATCACCGCATGACTTTATCTAAGGTTAAAATAAGCAAAGTCTGTTAATAACTGTTTATTTGCAGATCAACTGAAACACAAAACTGAAATAGATGTTGAGATAGGACCGTAAAGCAGACTAGGTCGATGATGATGGAATTTCAATGACTTGATGTCAGAAGCTCCGACGAGTGCAGACGCTTGATTCGGTAGTCAACTAATCATATCATAAACCTAAAATAAGAGATGCGTGAATTATGGAAATGGGCTGGGATTTTTAGGGGGGAAAATATCATTCGGGAGGGAATTTCTAACATTTTAATTTTTGTTTTAGACTAAATAAGGAGAGAACATATTGTTTATATAAATTATATGACTTTTTATTTTTCATTACAGAGTTATCACATTATTTTTAATGAAGAAATAGTTATTTTTAGATTTTAAAAAAATTTAGTATTATAGACTAACATTTAAAAAAAATACATATATATGCATTGATAATAGCCCCTTCGAGTAAAATTTAATAAATTAGGGTCAATTTGAGTCATTGATTACCCATTAAGGTTAATTTTGACACGCATACAATTTAATTTGGTTAATTAGAGTTAATGGTTGTTTTTCTATGGTAAATTATGGTCTTTTAAGGTTCATGATGGTTGCTTAGAGTCATTAACAGCCAATTACGATTGTTGATGGTCAATTAGTGCCTACATGGTCAAATACGGTTATTGATGCTCATATAGCGTGTTAGTGGCTAGATAGAGTCATGATGCTCAATTAAGGTTAATATGATCATTAACAACCAGTCATGATACATTAGGACCAACACTAGTCAAATAAGGTTATTGATGCTCATATAGGCTTGTTGATGGTTAAATAGAGTCATGATGACATTGATGATACATTAGGACCAACACTAGTCAAATAAGGTTATTGATGCTCATATAGGCTTGTTGATGGTTAAATAGAGTCATGATGCTCAATTAAGATTTAATCTGACCATTAACAACCAATTACGTTATTAATGTCATATAGTCATATTGATGGCCATTTGGGGTCAGTGATGCTCGATTAAACCAATTAGATTCAACAAGGATCATTTATGGCCATTTAGGTTAATATATGCATATATGGAGCCATTTGAGTTATATTTAGTCGATCAAGCTCATTAATTTTTCGGTTTAGGGTGAATGATGTATATTTAAGGTTAATGGTGGCCGTTTAAGACCATTAACAACCATTGAGGGTTAGGGTTATTGGTAATTATGGTCAAAATGATTCTCATAGTTCTCAATTTCCAAAAATTTCTCATATGATCCTGATCCTATATATATAAGTTAATATATAATAAACGAACTGAACCTACACCAAACTCAAGCTTGAAAAACTACTCATACGTCAAACTCAAGCCCTTTCAAGTCAAATGGGCCATTATTTATCTATACAAACGAGGCCTAGACTCAGTCGATGCGTGTTCTTAAATGGGCCTATTATTTTTTTTATTATTATAACTTGTCTATAATTTATTGTAGTAACTATGTATTTTATATATTAACAGTTATTATTTATAATTATAATAAAATTATTTTATTATGTTATATATATATATATAAGAATAATATATATATATATAACAATAATTATATAAAAAATCATGTTAATAAACAATAAACGAGCCGAATCCAATCGAAAGTTGAGTTTGAAAAACTGCAATGGGCCAGTCTCAAGTCCTCTTTAAGTTTAACAAGCTCGAGCTTTAATATAAGATTGTTTAATTAGCGAGGCCTAGCCTGACCTTCACGTATTGAGCTCGAGCCCTGCTTTTCAAAATCAATTGACAGATTATGAATTTGAAAGTCAACTGAACAAATATAAATATCAAAGTCAAATGCACCATTCTTGACTTTTTAAAGTCAACCAGTCATATTATAAATTTGCTTCAGTCCATGCAGCAGCACAAGCCCCATTATTGACAGTGTCATCAAAACGTTGGGTTAGTCTTGCAACAGTTTCTTCAGGGGGGGAATATGTCAAGTTGTGTAGGATACCAATTGTTTCTTGTTGAGAGGTCTAAATATCTCTGTCTGGCCTTTGAATAATAGATTGCAGCTTGTTTATTTTTCATCTTTAGCTTGCACTTTTTGCAGAATCACTTCATCAGTCTCTTTCAAAGCCTTCTGTAACTGTTTGAGTTGAAATTTTAGCTGAGGAAATGGCTCATGCACATCAGAATTGTCATCATAATCTTCAATTTGAAGTTTTGAACACTTTGACCCAAAGGTCTTGCTAATGAAGTAGACATGCTCTGATAAATTAAGAATTACGCATAATAAAAGATGCAAAGCACGTTTTCATGGAAATTGGGTGTTTGCACAGCAGGCTCAAAAGTCAAAAGCACAAAATACCAACTGACTGCAGTCTGCAGGTGCAAACGAGCCGAGCCTGACTCATTTAACTTACACAGAGCTTGAGCTCGTTTCGATCTCTATTTCTAAAGCTTGAGCTCGACTCAGGCTCGGCTCGTTTACTCTTTATTAATTATTTTCAATGCATTTACCCGAATAAAAAGTTGAAAATTTTGACCAGGTACATGAGTTACCCATATCAGTGTGTCCCAAAAGCTACCCGCCTACCTCTTTAACCCATTACAAAGTTGTAATTTCATTTAGTATAAAAAGAAAGAATTTTGGGGAAAAAGTCTGATCCGTATAAAAGTTGACATTTTTACTTGTTACCAGGGCTGTTAATCGGGTCACCTGTTGGGGTTTTGGTTTAATCGGGTCGGATTAGTCAGATTTATAAAAGAAAAAAACTGTACCGCAACCCGACCCTATTAAGGTTCGAGATTCCCTGACAGATATATAGCAATAATAACAATTATAATAGTTAGTAATCGTTTAGTTAGGTTTTATTTTCATTGGTTCGGTTTCAGTTTTCAATGACCAAAACCTGTTATGCTTTGGCTCACAGGTTTACGTTTACCTAAAAACTAAACCGCGAACACCCCTACTTCTAACCCAAATCTCCTCCTCAAAGTTCTACTCCCAGAAAACACACATTCTACTTGAACTGTGGGTTTGATTTTCAAAAAATAAAAAACTTCTTGTAATAAACTGATGAAACCTTATTAGCAGCATTTTTAGGATATTTGTATAATTCTCCAGATATATAATTGAATTGAATTCTTAAACATCTAAATTAACGTGGTATCTGTTCTTGGTTTTCAACATATATTGTAAGTTTATTGTTTTTACCCCTATTGAATTCCACATGTATATGGACAGGGAATAGATTAAGTAGTAAGGGCCGGGACAAGATGAAATCAATAAGTTTTAGAATAGAGCTATCCTAATGAGATGCAGCGTAAATGAAACAAATCACTATTTGTAGACTTGTAGTCACTAGACTGATAAGCCAAAACACAATTAATAGATCAACTAATACCTGGTAGTCGAATCAAACAGAATGAATTGACGTTCTTTATACGCCGTGAAGTAATCCATCAAGAGAGGCTAATTGAATGGTTAGGTATAAACCGCCAAGAAGCGAAGAACCCAGAGTTCAAACATAACATGTGTTCAAACTTAACAATAAACAAACGGATTTGATTTTTGTCAAATATAAGAATGAGACGATGGAGGTCATTGCCTTTGTCATACAAGTTGGGTTAACCCTTTCAGGTTTCTGGTCATTAGGGTCGGGTTATTTGGAGATATTTTTTTCTCGTAACCCGACCCTATTAAGGTTCAGGTTTGACACGTGAGAGGAGAAAAATCATCTATGAAAATAATTTGGGTTGTACTATATTATGAATTTCGGGTTATCTGGGTTAATCTGAACCACATTGTTTTTCAAAAATAAACCCAATACTCGACATTAATTATATTTCGGGTATTTTAGACATCTCTACGCACACGCGATTAACATGCAAGAAAAATCAATTTAAATGAAATTTAAGTAAGATGATAGTCAATCAATTATTGACGATTAAACGTAGCTATCATTGTAAAATATGGACGTATATGGCCCATTAGTCAGTTGATACACTGTGTATTATAAACTATAGTTAGATTTGATAAATTATAAAATATAATTAAATTTAAATCATTTTGAGTTAATTTCTCAACAAAAATTAATCCTACATTACTACATCTACAAAGTAACAAAAGTCCCTGTCACATAAATCGATTTCTTCGACAATTTTCCTTTTCGAATTAATCACTAATTTTCCTCCATAATTTTGAAAGTCACTCATGTTCCCCCCTCAAAATAGTCCCTCAAAACTAGTTGATTTTCGCCAACTCTCTCACCAGTAAAAATAACATACACTAGATGTCATTAAAACCTAAATTTTAGTAATACAAATGCTAAATGCTCACTAAAAATATATGCCAAGTAAATATGGTATACATAAAGTGCCATTGAATAACTAAAATTCAATGACACAAATACTAAATGCCACTAAAGTATATGCCAAGCAAGCATGGCATACGCTAAGTGTTATTAAAACTTAGATTTTAGTAGCGCAATTGCTAAGTGTCACTAAAAGGGTGTGCCAAGCAAATGTGATATATGCAAAGTGTCATTAAAACCTAGAATAGTGGCACAACAAGTAAATGTCATTAAAAATGTATGCAACTAAATGACATTTTTTTTTGTAGTGGGAACATTTATAGTCCCATTCATTCAAACATGAAAAAAATACATAGTTCTAACATCATGTAGTTGGTGCGGTGCAACTAGTGTCAAATGGTACAATAAGTCAATAGCGAGTTTAAGACGATACAGCCTCCTAATAAGTCCTCAATCGCACACAATTGTGAACTACTACAAATATGTGTAATAAATAGTGTGCGATTGAATTGTAACAATAGTTGACATATAAATTAGAGCAACAAAGTTCTACTTCTCTCACGTCAGCAACCTCTAATCGCCGTTTACGAGTGCAACAAGTCTAATGAAGGTTTACGATTGATAAAGTCAGGTCCTACCACTTGTGACATGAGTAGTTGATCTTACGAACCAATCACAAGTGAACACTGATCTAGTGATATGAACAAAACTATAGCATTTTCCATTTAGGATCCCGGTAGCCGTCAAAGATGAATCTTAATTTGCGAGTCTTTTAATAAATTTCGGTTTTCAATGGAAAATTTTCAAGAAATTCACATAGTTATAGCAAATAAGCACATGTTGTTGCCAATACCCTACACGATAAGAAGGGTGATACGTGCGACATGGAAGAGTCGGTCGTTAATTAGAAGATGTATTTACAAATGCATTAATGAGATTAAATTGTTGATATGGGAAAGAAAGGTGAGTGCGCTGACATTGTACGTGTCGCTTAACTCTTGGCTATATGCATAATCGATTACCAACCTAGCTAGCTATAGGAGCATAAAAGTGACTACTGTGATCAATTTATCTGAAATAAATGGTTCTTTCCTAAGTCCAAATCCTTCAAAAGGTGTCAAACATTTCAGTTCTATAAGAAAATATGAAAGATTCAACGTTTCACAGAATATTAGGAAAAACTTACAGTTGTTTAAATAAAAGAAGCTATAAATTTATATATTTATATATATTAAAGCATGAGCGTCAAACAACTTATCAAACAGTAAGCTAGAAGTTTACAGGCTTATATCAAGTTTCAGGTCACACACAGTCCTTTAAATTACAAGCATTTATTTTATATAAACATGGCATTTTCTTCTATCAAGCTATCCTTTTTCTCCAGCTTTAAAGCATCCTGCAAATATCAGCTTAGTATCAGTAACCAAAACAATAATCAGTTAAAGGCATCCTAAAAGTTTAAATCAAGAAAACGTACACGCGCCCAAAGCTTACCTATCGCTACTAACGTCAGTTTCTTTTGCCATGTAGCGGATCGATTGTGGTGTCTTAGTAATATGGCCCCCCTAAAAT
The DNA here is from genome assembly GCF_021521415.1 of Bidens hawaiensis. Taxonomy (NCBI): domain Eukaryota; kingdom Viridiplantae; phylum Streptophyta; class Magnoliopsida; order Asterales; family Asteraceae; genus Bidens; species Bidens hawaiensis. The sequence continues at coordinate 9,845 of NW_027501935.1, read as the reverse complement.
CAGCAAAACAATAGATAATGTTAGTTAATGAAATCTTCAAACTTTTGGTGATGATTTGCAGCATATTATTATTATTATTATTATTATTATTATTATTATTATTATTATTATTATTATTATTATTATTATTATTATTATTATTATCTTACCCAGCCACCAGTTTCCGTCTTCTCCATCTTCATTGCTATACTTCTGCGACATTCACAAGGAAAATTACCTTTTCGTCCAATTTATCGGTGCTCACTTAATACATACTACTAAACTTATTACAACAGAAAGGCATTTTAGACTTTGTATAAGAACTCATTCTCAAACTAATAAAACATTTGTATATGTGTTGTGTTATCTTACTGTTGAGTACTGTCCGGGGGTGTTCTTAGTAGTACGAGGAATGTAGATATCCTGACCACCATAGTATAACGATGAGCTAAGAGCACACGGTTGTGCTACTTGTTGATCATAATACGCACTCCAATCAATCATCTTCGCTTTCTGAATTTTGTCTTCGTTATCCAAACAATCTGGATACAAAAATTCAGTTATAGTTAATTCAAATTTTATCTTTAACCATGAGAACTTGTTATCAGAAAAGTGAGACCCACAAATACCATACTAACCAATGGATCAAATAATCATAGTTTGCGTGTAAATATCAATTTCTCATTTAAGAAAAAGGAAAAGAGTATATTTCTAAATACAAAGTCAAGTGGGTCAATTCATCTAAGGGCATATTTTTATCGTTTTCTATATTTATGTAAATGCGTAAAGAACCGATGTACCTACTTTGATAAGTGAACGATCTAAAAGAAAAGATTGCTAACAAAGTGTGAAAATGAAAAACTTTATGTATTCTTGATTTAATCATTTGATGATTCATTTCTGCTTCGAATTTATTTGCAATACGCATTGATTAATTAAGACCATGAAAGAGTGACTACTTTGGGCAATTCAATTATGGTATCGGATCCAAGTTTTCTGACACGGGTAATTCTCTATATAGTCCTGAGTGGGTTGTATTCGCATGCTAACCCACACGATTGGCACGTGCCGTTTAGCCAAAATATTTACTATTATTATTTTTATTATTTATTATTATTATTATATTCCATTTTGATACCTTAATATTATTAATGTGCAAAAAAACATGCATGAAACAAGCATGTTTAATTAAAAAACTATTGTCATGATGCCTTTTAACTTTTAAAATTTGACATATCATACTTAACTATGTCAATATTCAAAATTAAAAATAATAATAATAATAATAATAATAATAATAATATACAAATTAAACATGTCAACCCATCAAAACTGACCAGAAATTCATTTTAACTTTTAAGTGAATCAAAGTCCACAAATTTTATGCTAAATCTAACTCGAACCTCGTTTTGGGGTAAAATCATAGTCCTTTTTGGGTTGTTCATAGCTAATATGGTCCCTTGTGTAAGCCTGAAAAGAAACAAACGCATAAGTTTCAAACTTTCAATATATTCTTAATCGTACTTTTGCTAGATACATCAGTATCTAGTCAGTGAAAAAGTCCCCAAATGAGGGGTGAAATTTACCAACTAATTAAAATTACTATTTTAGCAACCACCGAATAGTATTTTAATAATACAATATTCTTTGACCAATGGTAACTTTATGATATGCCAGTTTGGTTGAGAGTTAACATTAAATACTCAAAATAACTATCCAACCAAATAATAAATTAATATAACACTGCCAAAAATATAAAAATTTATTTACTGAAAATAAATTTCATGTCTCACCACCGATTATCAAAAGAGTCAAAATTAGTCAAAGCTTTCACCGACGTAAACTTTCGACCGATGAACTCAAATACTCAATCAAAACTCACATTCAGTGTCAATCTGTTACTGAAGAAACACTAATTGACCCGGGCAGATTACGGATAATCTGGGGGTTAAATAGATGTTTCCCACGAGGATGAGGTCCAGCAAAGAAAGTTGTTCTTCAGGTGACCTGCAAAACAGACACCGTAAGCTCGTCACTGAGAAGGGGGGGTTCCTCCTTGTGACCACCCTCCGGTGTGAGAATCAGACTAGATTGCTCTGAATATAAGTGTATATTAAGAGATTGCTAGAGAAGATAAGATAATGAGATATCAGATCATGTCCTTACCATTCCAAGGTGTTGGAGTATTTATAGCCGAAGGTAGGTTTCCAAGAAGGTACAGCCGGCTGAATAGCATTCCTGTTCTACCAACAGTGGGCTACGCACAAGCCATGCTGGTTGGTGGATAGGCTGCGGCCGATAGTGACAAGGCCGGCTGTATACTGTTCCTTTACTGCCGGCTATGCACTGTTCCACCAACTGTAGGCTACGCACGTCCCACAGTGAGGGTTGGTGAGTAGGCAGCGGCTAATAGTGACAAACAGTACTAGAGGGTGCTCCTCCTCGTACTGTTGTCGGTAAGCTGTCACCCTGTGATTGGTTCATGGGCTGTTTTGGTCAGATCGTCTATTTTGCCCATACCTTGGCAGGTATAGTACAAAGATCTTCCAGAAGCATACAGACTGGCTCATTTGGGCGGGAGTATTCCCGCCTTGCTCATTCCTTCAGGTGACATTACTGAAGTATCAAGAGTTAGTGCCTTGTGCGTGTAGCCTTGCTATTAGTGCGGGTAGCCTTCCCTGATGGCTTGTATCCGCAGCTGCGGTAACAAGCGGGGTACTTCACCATTGGGAGGTTTTCCCTGCGGGAACAGCTGGCGTACTGCGCGTAAGGTCTTCATCTCTGGGCATGGTGGGTCCTGCGGAAGCAGTTGGTCCTTGCGCAGACGTCCCTCTTCAAGGTGAGTCTTGCGGGTCCAACTGGGCTCTGCTGGGACCTACCTAGAGGAAGCAGCTTTTCAGGAGATTCGGTGAACGAAGTTGCTGCTGCTGATGATGGGCTAGCTATCCTTAAAGCTTTCCTTGAACCGCCACGCTCTACTGATGGTGCGGGTCCAAGTGGAAGTGGTCCTGAAGCTTGATCCTGAAGATCCCTTTCCACCATTAGAGTAGATTTTTATTTTTGTATAGCTTCTTTTGTATGCTTCCTATAGGTAGGTCCCAGTAGAGCCCAGTTGGACCCGCAAGACTCACCTTGAAGAGGGACGTCTGCGCAAGGACCAACTGCTTCCGCAGGACCCACCATGCCCAGAGATGAAGACCTTACGCGCAGTACGCCAGCTGTTCCCGCAGGGAAAACCTCCCAATGGTGAAGTACCCCGCTTGTTCCCGCAGCTGCGGATACAAGCCATCAGGGAAGGCTACCCGCACTAATAGCAAGGCTACACGCACAATGCACTAACTCTTGATACTTCAGTAATGTCACCTGAAGGAATGAGCAAGGCGGGAATACTCCCGCCCAAATGAGCCAGTCTGTATGCTTCTGGAAGATCTTTGTACTATACCTGCCAAGGTATGGGCAAAATAGACGATCTGACCAAAACAGCCCATGAACCAATCACAGGGTGACAGCTTACCGACAACAGTACGAGGAGGAGCACCCTCTAGTACTGTTTGTCACTATTAGCCGCTGCCTACTCACCAACCCTCACTGTGGGACGTGCGTAGCCTACAGTTGGTGGAACAGTGCATAGCCGGCAGTAAAGGAACAGTATACAGCCGGCCTTGTCACTATCGGCCGCAGCCTATCCACCAACCAGCATGGCTTGTGCGTAGCCCACTGTTGGTAGAACAGGAATGCTATTCAGCCGGCTGTACCTTCTTGGAAACCTACCTTCGGCTATAAATACTCCAACACCTTGGAATGGTAAGGACATGATCTGATATCTCATTATCTTATCTTCTCTAGCAATCTCTTAATATACACTTATATTCAGAGCAATCTAGTCTGATTCTCACACCGGAGGATGGTCACAAGGAGGAACCCCCCCTTCTCAGTGACGAGCTTACGGTGTCTGTTTTGCAGGTCACCTGAAGAACAACTTTCTTTGCTGGACCTCATCCTCGTGGGAAACATCTATTTAACCCCCAGATTATCCGTAATCTGCCCGGGGTCAATTAGTGTTTCTTCAGTTACTTTTTAAATTCCTATAAAGCATTTAACAAAATCATATTATAATTGCAATTAACCTAAGAACAAAATTCAAATCAATAGCTTAACAATTTCAAAAATTCGATCAATTAACCTTTAATTAAAACGATGTGATTGCATGAAACATAAATGGAAGATACCTTGGAAAGAGGGGTAAAACTGGAATCAAACAGAGCAGAGGAAGACGAAGACAAAGATTCCTTTGATCCGACAGGATCAGTAGTTAATGAAGACAAAGAAGAAGTTGGTTCTTTTTTGTGTTCCATGGTTGAGGTTAAAATCTGAAACAGAAAACGGAGGGAGATCTCGTGAAAGGAGGAAAGCCTCTGTTTATTATTTATAAGCCATGATATGTACAACTTTTTGTGCACGACGTACAACTCTTTATTTTTGAATTTTGTAAAAGATTAATTGCAAATTAATGAACTTTTTTTTGTATTTATCCTTTGTTATGATTCTAAACACTAATTGTAGCATGCTTAAAATATTTATAAAAGAAGCCATTGATAATATATAATAAATACGGTTTATTTTTAGTATATGACAGAATAGGACTCTAAATTAATTATAAAAAAACTTAGGAGTATAGAAAAGAAAGTATTTTATTATGTAAAATACGGTCTAATTTAAGTATATGACAAAATACTCTTCATTATATATATAGAAAGTAGATTCCACCGACTACGACTAGCATGACATACGGTCTACTTGTACGCCACGTGTGTGCCTAATATATGTCATAACAATAAATTTTGCATGTCTACATGTTTGTAAAAGGAATTCTTATATGTTTCGTGTTAAACTTCAAGTACGTTAGTCATTAGACCCTGTCCATCCTTAAAATCCGTGAATTTGTCAAATCAACTCCAACGTCATATTTTCACTTTTCCTGTATAAAAACTCATTTTTGTTATCCATACAAGCGGTTTTATAAATCCTTGCATTTTTATAGCATCACCATCTTTTATAATTACTTTTAACAAAACTATTTAAATAAACAAATGCAATAATGTATGAAAATAAAAATTATAGCCATTAAACAAATAATGTTAATAAAATAAAAGTATTAAATATTTTTTTTTTTGTTTTATCTAATGACTATACTTAAAATAATTGAAAATTAAAAGTAAAGACGATATGCAAGTTATTAAAACACATGATGTATATGGTTGAAACAATATAAAGACTGAAAGTAAAATAAAAATAAGAAAACAAAAAACAATTATATAGTGTTGTTGGGCACACACGAATCAAATGGAATATATGGATGGTATCACATGGGCTACCAACACACCGTTGGAGATCTTTGCCTTAGCTATTCACTGTTGAATCGTCCAATTTTTACGGATTTTATGGGGAGCCGGTTGCTACAACTTTTGGAGAACCTAAACCGGTTGGGTTGGGTTAGTCGGATTAGCCAAAACAATTTGGTTTTAAACGGTTTGACTCATTTTTGTTTTTTTTCACATGAAATCGCACATTGGATCTTTATAAACTTAGGCTTAAAAAAGATCGATTGTTTTATAAAAAGCTTACCTGAAAATACCTTATAAGCATAAAATGCGCTAAATTAATAATTTGTACCTACCATAATTAAAAATATTCATACATGCTGATAATTAAAAATATACATAAATATTATGAACTAGATTTTATCCTCCGTATTACGGGGGTTGTTTTACATTATTCGTTTTTAATATTTATATATGTATATTTGGATTTTAATTTTATTTATTGTAAGAAAGTTAATAATTAATATACTCGAGGTTTGATGATAAAATGGTTTCACAAATAAATGATATTTTATAATCCGGTTTAAAAGGTATCAGGGTTTGGTGATACCCATTACCTGTTTATTTTCTTTATTATAAAATTGTTTCTTAATTATAAATAATATCTTTTTTAAAATAAAATAGGATATTAATTTTTAATATATTCCTATTTTATAAGATTTTCATATCAAATATTTGATGAGATTATTTTTTAATATAATGAGATGTTATAACCCGTTTAAGAGCTATATGGGTTTGGTGAGACCTTTACCCGTGAATTCGGGTCAAATGCGTGAGAAACCTTCATTTACAAATAAAACAATCTGATGGCTTAAGAGAATGGCTGTTTTACATTTTTAGTTTTTTAATATTTATTTTTTGAATTTTAATTTTCTTTATTGTAAGAAAGTTAATAATATACTTAGGATTTGATGATGAAAGAGTTTCATAAATAAATGATATGTTATAACCCGTTAAAAGCTATCTGGATTTGGTGACCCATGACCCGCTTATGTTTTTTACTATAAAATTGTTTATTAATTATAAATAATATATTTTTCTTTTTAAATTGGATATTAAATTTTAGTATATTCCTATTTTGTAAGATTTTCATATCAAATAATTGGTAAGATTAATTTTTAATTTAATGAGATGTTATAACCCGTTTAAGAGCTATCTGGTTTTGATAAGACCCATACCTATGAATTTGGGTTAAATCAATGAGAGGCCTCCATTTAAAAATCAAGAAATCTGATGACTTCTATAAAATGGGGGAGCGACCACATCACGACACATAGGATTTTTGGGTTTTCATTTATATATATTATTATAGATAGATGTTAGATATATCTTAGATTTTTGTATGGTGAAAATTATTTTATTCATACTTTATCTCAAGCTTATATAGTATTTAACTTTCTTTTAATATATCCGCATGTTTCGTTTACCCGTCCGAATCCAAACTGGAACTAAATTATGTATATTGAATCGTATTGACTCTAATTCGACAGAATTAACCAAATTAACAAAGTTTAAACAGTTCGTCGAGTTTCAGTGGTATTTCAAAATCCATATATAACTATTTAACATGTGTATGTACACCAATGTAAAAGTAAATTGTTGTGTAAATTTAATGCTAGTTTTATACATATGATACACATTTAATAACATTAATTGCTTTATATGTTTAGGAATGGGGTGTGCATTTAAGACTTTTAATAACTTTATATAAATGTCACATAACCTTATCTTCTATCACTCTGTCCTATCTTAAGAAAATGATCTAATCCCTTTAGCCCCTCTCAATTTCACTTAAAAACAATTCTTAAATAATTGTGTGTACATGTATAGGATTTTAAAGTCCGTTAACATTTTAACTTATCTTGTCTTTAACGCCCTCTAACCCATGAAGGGAGTATTGTTCCACTCGTTAACCCTTACCAAATCTATACTATATATAATACATAACTAAAGAACAAATTAAAACGTCTATTTTAAGAGATATACAATTTCCAATGCATAATGTACATGTGTATAAAGGGGCAAAGTGGTATTTTAAACACAATTCACCCATAGGGCTGTCACTTTTACCCGAAACTCAATTCGAGAAAACCTGTACCCGAACCTGAACTAACCCGACCCAAGAAACCCGAACCCAAGAAAAGACTAACCCAAACCCGAACCGAGTAATTCGGGTTGGTTATTGGGTCCGAATTTTAGGTTTCGGGTCAATCCGAATAAAGATTTAGTTTTAAAGCTGTATACGTATTTTGGTATTATTGGCTAAGCCTTAACCGCTGAGGTTATCAGAATTTAGTTCAAATTGGCTGTTCTCATTCCACCTATTATGAATCGATTGTTTTATGTTAATTAATGTTTCAAATTATGACTAAAAGCAACTATAATCCAACACCCTAATCGCCGCATACTGAAGACGATTCTATCGGTCTTATTTATTATGGCTGAACTTTGTTACATTTTACTCTTTTTAGGATGTTTTATCGGTTTATTTTTGTTTTGTTATTGGTTTATTTACATTACGAGTAAAGAATAATATGTTACATTTAAATTTAGTAATGTGGTTTTTTTTCCCAGAGACTCGAAACCCGATTAATCCAACCTGAAACAACCCGACCCCGAAGAAAATCGTGAGAGATTTGGGTTGGGTTTCGGGTCTGGATTTAAAACTTTGAAACCCGAAACTCGAACAACTAACCCAAAGAACACCCATATTGTCACGCCCCGCCTTCAAGTCTAGGCGTGTGACTCACACTTGGTACCACTTTTGTCAATTCATCAAAGTTTGCAGCGGAAAATGTCAATTTAAAAATATTTACTTTCATGACAAAGGGATTTAAATACCCTTGAGTGTTATACAAAATTACTTGTTTAAAAACAAGTTTAATATATATGCTTCATTATAAAATTAGTTGAGCCACCAGCTGCATTTTATGCCTAGTGATCTTCTATCTTCACTGATATATCCATTACTATTCCTTACTCCTGGTTACCTTAAAACAGTTTCAAAATACGTCAGCTATATGCTGGTGAACACGCTGACTCAAAAATGTTTTCATAATTCGTTAAGACACAACACCAATAGTGTTCAACGACTCAGTGGGTCTCAATCCCATCTCATCGGAACTAAACATACGCACAAACCACATAATCAGACTTCACTCGCCCTAGAGACAGTCACTTGCCTCATGATTAGTATGTCTGTAGTGTGCCCACTACAGTACATATATGTAAGGATCCAGACACATGTGTATTTTAGTCTGAGTGTTTAGTACTACCTTGTATCAAAACGTTTTAGAGGATTTGAACCAACCCTCATGTAAATATTTCCATAACTCTTTTACATATGGATAACAGTCCATAATTTTAAAGAGTAAATATCTTTTCAAAATATACAGTACATAGACGTATTCACGTCATAGAACATTTCACACTATAAAAAGGTTTGGACGTATTCACCTTTTGTTGATTCTTACCAACAGATGTCTGATCTTTATCTCGGACCAATAGTATGAGAATAACATTCTACAAATAATTAGATCTACAATCTAGCTATAGACCTTAAGTCTATTTGCATAACCTTTACCTTGATATTCATTTCATTTTATAAAACATTTATATACTACGTTTCTTTATCATGAAAAAACGTATATATACATCCCATTTTATAAGAAATTTCTATATAAGAAAGAATAATATTTTATTCATAAACTTATCTTATGAAAGCTACATTTCATTTATTATCTGATCAAGGTATAGACTATACCCTCGACTAGGGTCTTAGCCATATATAATAAAATATTCGGGCAGAATCCCTACCTTGTATAGCTTATCTACGAAATGCTTAAACTTTACGTGGGCAGCACTCCTACTTGCACGTACTTCTAGACAAGGAGCGTATCGGAATTGTCGGGGTAATGACACGGAAACTGAGGTAAAGTGTGAGATGTGAGGTGATGGAGACTTCATCCCCCATGGCTAGCTATTTATAGCCTGAATCTGTGCATCTTCGCGTATCGCGAAGGTGCACTAGCCTAGGTGAGTCATCGCGTAGGCTTGCCACGTGTCACTCCGGTCTGCCACGTGTCCCGTGACGTGTCCTGCATCTTCGCGTATCGCGAAGTTGCAACTCAAATTCTTCGCGTATCACGAAGATGAAAATTTTCAAATCTGTTCATTTTTAGTCCCTGATCTTTTGGTAACTTGCCATATCTTGATTTCGTCTCATCATCCAAAAATACAAAAGGCGGCTCTTAAGCGGCTCATGGCGATGCGAGCGTGCGAAGTGCGCCATCAAAGTGCCACATTGCGCCCATCGCCCTTCACCCGTGCGCTGTGCGCGTCGGGTGCTTTGCACCCTCCGCTAGAACTAGTGAGAGTGGTTAACCATACAAGAACATTATCATGGAAAAGTTCTTCTTTATAAAGTGATTTCATTTATTTCCCACTTTCCATGTGGGATGGAGTTTTCCTTACTTATTCCCTTAA